>NW_027505270.1:0-152450 GCF_021521415.1 Bidens hawaiensis | reverse complement strand
TGGTCTAACTCAAAATCACCTATTCGTTAAAAAGATTTGTTATAATGATCACATTCTAAAAAGACCCTTTCTGCTCCGAATCAAAATAATCATTTCGTTGAAAAGACCCGCTATGGCCTGAAGCCTGAACCATATACAAGCCGAAACAAATATGTCCCGGACCAAAATGAACATTTTTATAGAAAAATAAGTCCCTTTCTAGGCCGAACCAAAGTTACCAATTTCTTAAAAGACCTGTTGTGGCCCAAACCCATTATTTTTATTTTGATAAGATAAATTGAATCTTTTCATGTGCAGTCTATGTCACCAAAAATAAATAACAATAATAAAAAAGAGAGTACATGATCAACTTCATGGCGTAAACAATTGACGAAAATAAATGAAAGAGGTGGTTAGTTACCTCAACAAATTTCTGGAGAGCATAATCTAGACCCCACTCGTGAACCAAATCTTTCTCAATTTATAATTGAAAGAATTAGACATAACCACTAAAATGAAGATCAAAATAAAGATACACATTTTGACTATTTAATCATCTCTAAACATACACAAGACATAACAAAAAAGAATGATTCATGGACTTACTTATGAACTTCATATCTCCACGTCTTCTAGTCATTTGCCACGTTAAGCCCAGACTGATAGGATCCAAACCGCAAAAAGATATTTCTAATCCATGTTTGCTTACAAGTTTAATATATCTAAAAAGTTAGAAAAAAGTTTATTAAATATCTCCAAAGTAAGTAAAAAAAATACAAGCTTTATAGATCCCGAGAGAGAAATAAACTGCTTTTTATTCTCATCCACAATCAACCAAGTAAGTCCATAATCAACAACAAATCACACTAACAGCACTTTTACAAATTTAAATTTAATTCTTGATCTCATAAAATCATCCATTCCTAATGTACTTGTAGAATGAACAAAATGATGATCAAAACCTTGATATGAGCAATAGTGCCATTAACAATCTTTATCTAAGAAAATAACCAGATTAAAACCTTACCTGCTTGCCTTTGGTCAAAGAAAGGTGGACAACAAATTGAACAATCTGGCTCCCATGCATCCTTTGTCTTGCATTGCATACAATCACCGACATAAAGCCTTAAATGTGAGCATATAAATGAAGAACAATACACTGTTTGAAAGTCTAGAAGCTTTTTGACTATAAACAATAAAACCATGGATAAGATAGTTAAAACATAATGTTTGAATCTAATTTTAACAAATTGATTTCCTGATTCTTAGATGTCATAGCAATATAAATAAATACCCAAAACTTATAAACCCAAAATTCGAACCTTGATGATCCTATTTTAAGCAATTGATCTCTAATAGCTGAAGTATCACCAGGGAATCTAAACAAACTGATAAGAAAACACAGAGCCATTAACCTTATTACATTCAAGACATATCCGACCTATATTATAAGCACCAATCTTACTAAACAAAACTAACGAAACAAATGATATTAATTTGAAGAACATAGATTTTGAAAAAAGAAATACCATAATCAGAAAATTAGGTTAACAAATCAACAAACTAACCCGTGTGAAGAAGGACAAACCTTTGTTTCGTAATATACCGATAACATAATGAATGGAAAAGCCTATTATTATATACCGATGTTGTTGAAGAAATGAAGATCAATTGAAAGATAATATGATCTCTAATTTGTGGAATATCATAAACGTACATGGTGAAATCGTTTGAATTGGAGAGAGAGAGAAGTATAGATTTGTGCATCAAATTTTGAATTTTGAATTTGCACAAGAGATCGAGAAAGAGAAAGAGAAAGAGAAAGCGACGTATCAATTCTTTGGAGGGGGTTCTTCAAACCCAAAGCTTCCTGAAGAAGATTTTTAATAGAGCCCGTCTAATCCTATACTAACTCAAATACATAATTTGAATCTAAAACAAATAGGATTAAATAAAATAAGACTAATTTATCTTATAATAATAAACTAATTATTATATTAAATATTCTCCGAGATTTTATGAGCCTTCAATCTGGTTTGGTGTTGGACACGTTTAACAACCGCACTAGTAATCAATGTATAATCACATACAAAATCGAACGTTTAAAGTACCTTTGGGCCCATAGTAACCTTAACAGCATCATAAACCTCTTCAACACCTCTAAGCAATAAAGCCTGGCCTCAACTCCAAATCTTACGTCTTTATCCGCATAGTTTCTTCTCAAATTCAACCTACTTCCAATTTAGTTTCGGCAGAACATATGTAGATGTGTAAAAAACATCATGCACACATACAAACAGATCAGTACATTACCTGTTGAGTTCTGTTTGCGATCCTGAGAAGAATTCAAAAACTATTTAGATGAACAAAAACGTAAATTAAACAATTGTTAGAGATAATGAAACCTGGATTTAGAAGCAACATTCAGTGCGAAACGATACATGATTGAAAATGATTTATGAGAGGAAAACATTAGACTCCAGAAGAGTTTTAAAAGGGTTTAAGACAGTTATAAGTAATCATTTCTAATTAAATCAAATAATTCTAGACATAAATAGAAACTTATTTTTGGGAACTCTTAAGCCGAATAATAAGGTAAGAAAACTATTAATAAAATCTTTTATGTTTTAATTGCATAAACTTCGTTCTAAATTTTAAGCAAACAAAACTCTGTTATAGTGGTGCTCGTGCAATGCTACGAGAAATACAAACTTTAGTAATCATGTAACATGCTATTTTTTTTAGTTATAGAACTTAGTGATACAATTGAAACAATTATAAAACGTTACTATAAATATCTAGAATTGTTTTTAGTTTAGATTAGATCCTTGATACTTTAAAAACACATGTCACATGACTCACATATGTGTTTACTGCTTTTATTTTATTACTCCGTATTTTGTTGTTTTCTGTTTTTAATTGTTTATTGCTTTTTGATTGTTTTAATTTTAGTAAATTTGTTGACCAGCAACGCAACACAACTAGCATCAAATGATAATAAACTTTATTACATTCAAAGATATGGAGGATAATAAACTTGATCATTTTTTTTTCTACGATAAATTTTTACTTCCCAAGATTTGAACCGAACACTTTTATGTGATTGAGAGATTTTTGTCCCTGTCATCTGATCGTCAGCCTCCGGACTTTCGAATTATCAACATCTTTTATATATATTTCTCATAGTTAATTTGTTTGTTATGATAAACTATTTAGTTCCTAATATTGTATAATTAAATCTAATAACGTCTCAATATTATATATGTAACTTCATAAAATAAATAATAAAACATATTTAAGGTCAATAAGTTTACAACTTTTATATAACTTATTGTAATTTATATAACTTGGTATTCTAAAATTTTAATTAATTGAAACATTTAGAAGTTAAATAAACTCCTAAACTTCAATAAAAAAATTAATTTAATGAGTTTCATTTACAACGCTTAATGATATTAAAGGTATCCCTTAAATAATAAAAGGTTGTTAGATTTATAAACTTATTGCTGAAACTTAAATAATATATATTTGTTTATCTATGTATTATTCTTATGTTATATATAATTAAAGTAAAATAAAATTTTCTTTTTTCCTTTTAGAGAAACACAACATATACTAAGCTGAGAAAATACAAGCAACGTAACAACATGACTATATATAAAAACAGACAAAAATAAAAGGAAAATGGAAAAAAAAGATGTATTTATTTATTTTATTTATGCAAATTAAATAACAAGACCAATCTTCATATCAAATGAGTTTTCCAGAAACTTGGTTCCAAGAAAACTCCTTGTGCCAAGCTGTGTGATTGTAATAAAAGTAAAATCCATCATCTCTCACCTCCCAATTACATGTATTTCCTTTTCTTTTATTTTCCTAGCATCATAGAGACAATTTGTTGTTAAACATATCAAATACTTGTTCAAGATTTCTAGATTTCTCCAATGAAAATGACAAAAATATAGAGTGGATCCGCCAATATTGTTGCAAAACGACCATTCATATTCAAGGTTCGGCGACCGAAGCACGTGGCTTCCCAAATCATCATTTCCCGATTTACAATGAACGGTCACATCTTCGTTGACAATATCTGACTTAATGTGTACAGTATACCCATCTACAAATATGGAGCAACCATTGACAACATTCAACCCTACAGATATTAATACAAAGACAAACAGAGTTTTCATTGTGTATCTTTACTCAAAATACCCGAGCTTGTGTGTGTGTATATATATATATATACATACATGTATATGCATATTTGTATAATTATATATCATCTACATATATACCATGTAATGTGATCATCATGATATAATATTATATATTCACGTTATACCGTAATAATAACGGATCATATATATAGCATGCCATGTTGGCATCAAGATGTAACGACTTACAAATAAATGCCTTTAATATGATACGTTATTTATTTTTATACTATAATGACACGTGAATGTACGTTTTACGTCGGGTTTGTAAGAGTACAATTTAACTCGACCTTTAACCCAACATGCCTTATTTTTTTTATTTTTCTAACAGCTAGATATTAAGTTTTTTACATGTTATTTTTTTTTAAATGAGTTTTCTTTTTTACTTGTAAAAATAGTTAAGTCGTTATAACAATTAGAGTTTTCTTTTGATTACTTTATATGTTAATATTCACATAAATTTATATGTAAAACTTGTTTTACAAAATTTAATTTCTTCTTTTGTAATGTTGTTTTACATTCGCCCTGGTTGAGGTGCACACATATAATGTATATATGTGGGTCCTCGAGTGGGCAGAAGTGAAATTGCACTAACTTTAACGTCATTTTACTAATTTTGTGAAAATAACGTTAAAAGTGGCGGAAGGTTAATCAGACATCATCGGGTGGCATTGATGGCCGAAAGACAAAGGTACATGCACCAATCGGTGGGTGTCCCAATGGTTGAGTGTTATGTGCCTTATGTTGAAGGCTTGATGCAAAACTACTATCGAGCCGAGAGTCTCACTGGAATCAGCCTCTCTATTCCTACGGGGTAGATGTAAGGCTGTCTACATCTTACCCTCCTCAGACCCTACCATAACCTTGCTATTTGTGGGATTTATTGAGTATGATGATGATGATGATGATGATGATGATGATGACGTTGTTTTACATGTAAAAACTTAGTTTTGCTAAAATTTTCTTTTCTTTAGGTACTATCCGTTTTAATACGTTAAACAATCTAAGGGGTTGTTCGCGATCTTGTATAGAATGATTAAGAGATGTGACTTAAGAGATGGTCTCTCAATCATTCAACATATCTCTGAATTTTAATCATTAAAAGATGTTTTTTTGATAAACCAAATACATTCTACCTTTGACCGATTCAACCCTTAAAACTGAAATCAATAAAATGCTACTAAACCGCTCATAAATTCTACCTCTGACCCACCACAGCCCCACACCACCAGCACCACAACCACAGCCCTTTCTTCAACCACAGCCCACCACCACCGGCTGCCGTCACAAAATTCCCTTCTTCAACCACAGTACATAAGAAATTAAAAAGATTCAAATTTTTGGAACATAAGATATAGAAAAAGGAGGCTCAAATCTGTCATCACTGCCTCTTTGGAGATTTTGTGGTGGTGGTTGTGGTGGCGATGATGATGATGATGATAATCAGAAGCCACCTGCAACCACCGCCGATTTCCACCACCACTGTCACCCACCTGCGACCACAATCACCCGACCATCTGAAAACCCTAACCTACCACGAACCACCACTTGAAACCCTAATCTCCGTTCACCCGTACCACCTGCAACCTACAACCGGTTACCATCTCTGTGTTCACCACTGCGAACGGCGGAGACGGGGGTGGTGGTTGCAGACTTGGAGACGAGGTGGCGGTTGCAGACTTGGAGACGAGGTGGCGGCCGGAGACGGGGTGGTGGCCGGAGACGAGGTGGTGACATGCTATGAGGAGGCTGCTGAGAAATGGATTTCTCTTTGTTTTAAAGAGAAATGGAATTCTCTAGTTTTAGAGAAATAAAAAGAGAAATAGAAATGAAAAGTGGAAAACAAACAAAAGAAATATTTCTAATTCCATTTCTCCCCAATCAAATCCCTCTACCAAACACCCCCTGAATGATTTGAAATAACTAAAAAGAGACTAGAAATTGAACTAAGATGCATTTATTCATTCAGAATTGTTTATAATTAAACTCAATTGGAAACAAGATCGATCAACCTGCATATCAAATGAGTTTTCCAGAAACTTGTTTCCAAGAAAACTCTTTTTGCCAGGTTTGGTGATTGACATACAAGTAAAATCCATCTTCTCTGACCTCCCAATTACATGTATTTCCTTCCTTTTTATTTTCATAACAAAATGGTTTCAAATCAGGGTTGAACACGTCAAACACTTGTTCAAGATTTTTCCACCAAAAATGACAGAAAAAGAGAGTGGATATTCTGCCAAAATTGTCGCAAAATGAAAACTGGTATTCAAGGTTTGGCGATCGAAGAACGTGTGTTCCCAAATCATCATCTTTCGATTGACAACGAAGGGTCACAGCATCGTTAACGATATCTGACTTGATGTGTACAATATACCCATCTAGAAATATGGAGCAGCTGTTGACAACATTTAACCCTATAAATATCAATACAAAGATAAATAGATTCTTCATTGTGTATCTCAACTCAAAAGATCAACCCAAGCCATATATATATATATATATATATATAGAGGGTAATGTTAATGTAAAAAATAATAGTTTTGTGAGAAGAATAAGAATATATCTAGGCCCTTAGATCTAGGATCTAGTGGTTGATATCAGTAGTTTTTAAAAACCATATAGTTTCCTATTAACATGGTATAGTGTCCTATTTAGTTGGTGTGGTTTATTTTAAAGTTTTTTCACACTTCTCACAAAACAATTGTTTTTTATTTGAACCCTATTATATATATATATAGGGGATGGTTCATGCGAGAAGTCAAGTTACAGCGAGAAGTGCGAGAAGTTAATCTGGACCACTATTTTCATTTTTAATCTTACATCATTAAAAGTAAATAAAAAGAATATTAAAATAATATAATTATATTCTCTCTCCAATTATTACATAATTAAACCATACAGGTTACATTTTCAACTAATATAATTAATCTAATTACAAATACTAAAATATTTAAAAAATCAATAAATCTATAAAATAGTAAATCTTTATAATTTTTTATTCTATCTCTTGAGTTCACCCTACACAACTATAATTTTTCCTACACCTCTTCAAAAATTTCTACATATATTTAATTTTTACATACATGTCTTAATTTGTTTTTTCCTACACCTCTTTAAAAATACATTTTCAATTTCTTCGTATGCATGTTTTTCGTCCTACACATATTCAAATCTTTCTTACGCATATTCAATTTCTTGTTACACATCTTTAGTTTTTTCATGCACATCTTAATTTATTTTCATACACATCTTTTAGTTTTCTTATACACAACATATTTTTTTCCTACACATCTACAATTTCGCCGTACACTTTTTTTTCCGTCCTACTCACCTTCATTTTTTCATACGCATATTTAATTTCTTCCGACACATCTTCAAATATCTCATACACATCTTTAACTTTTTCATACACATCTAAATTTTTCACCTACACATCTTTAATTTTCACATACACATCTTTTTGTACACATTCTCAATTTCCCCGTACACATTTTTTTCCGTCTTACACATCTTCAAATTATTTATTTATTTTTCAAAAGAGCAATCGATGATGAAGATAATATTTTGCTTAAATGTTATAAACTATAAACATTTTATTGGTGAAATAAAAACAAAATTAAATCTTACACTAAACATAAAAAGAAATAAATAAATTGTAACTTACAAATCATAAATTTTAAATATTTATGCTTTGAGCTTTTATTTAGGGATGGATGAGATAAATTAAATGATGAATTATTTTATTTTACCTAAACTAACATTTTCTTGTTTATTTTAATGTCTTTCAAATTGTATTAATTACAATAAATACAATAATGTTTCAACCATTGATTAATAATCTAATGGTTGAGATCACTTCTTACACTTCTCTCTATAAAATCACTTATGAAAAGAACCTAATCCTATATATATATATATATATATATATATATATATATATATATATATATATAAGGTGGGGTTATAATAAGAAGCGGAGTGTGTCAAAGAAGTACTGTAAGAAGTAATCTGGTGCGTTAGATATGTTGATAGACGGTGTATATGGAAAATGTGTTTATTGTGCGGTGTCTTTTATTTTAATTGCGGTGTGTTTATTGTGTTGTGTCTTTTATTTTAGTTGCGGTGTGTTTTATTAAATCTAATGGTGAAAACATACTTCCTATACTTTTTAGAAAAAAATATACTTCTTATTATAACATTCCTCTCTCTCTCTCTCTCTCTCTCTATATATATATATATATATATATGAAAATGATGAATAGAGAACTCATTTTTAGATACAGAACTAGAGAATTAATTAATAAATATATATATTTTTTTAAAAAATATTTTCAACATTTTTCTTCTTTTAGCCTTATTATATATTGTTGTCTTCACCTAAAAAAAACTTGATATAGTGCACAGAGGTTATTACATATGATTTGTGCAACAGTGTGCATTTCATATGTGTAATAATGTTGAATAACATATATACAATTGTTTGTATTGTATATATGCAATACTATTATATTATATGCAAAAAAAAATTGATGGGGTGTATATATATGTGCAATAGTATAATATTGTATTATAGAAGAGAGTTCAAATAAAAAACAATTGTTTTGTGAAAAGTGTGAGAAGCCTTTAAAATAAACCAAACCACTTAAATAGGACACTATGCCATGTAAATAGGAAACTATATGGTTTTTAGAAACTACTAATCTCAACCACTAGATCTTAGATCTAAAGGCCTAAATCTATTCTTATTCTTCTCACAAAACTATTGTTTTTTACATTAACCTTACCCTTGTATTATATATATGCAATAGTGTGGATTACATACATACAATTATGTGTATTGCATACATCAATAGTGTTGTATTTGTATATATTTAAATTTAATTATGTGTATTGTATAAATACAGTTGTGTTGTATTATATGTAATAAAACACTATTGTATATATGTAATACACACACTATTGCATATATTCACCACACAACAAAAAAATTTTAAAAACAAAAAAAAAAGTATTTTTTAAAAAAGTATATAAAATATTTTTGAAAATTTTTTTTTTAATCTTTATTGATTCTTTAATTTTCTCTTTAAAATGAGTGCTCTCTTATATAACATCTAACTATCAACCATGTAATGTGAAGGTCATGATATCATGCTATTTACGTAATATTGTAACAGGTCATATTGTAACATGCATTGTTGCCATCAAGATGTAACAATTAATATAAATAAATGTTTTGATATGATACATTTTCAAAGAAAGAATTATTGGTTTTAAATTATCTTAACTATGTTCTATTGACAAATAACAATCTCAATTTTATTTTTGGCTGGTGGAAGTCCTAACTAAAGGTGCATTGCTAATGGTTCGCGACTAACGGAGGACTAACTCGTTAGTTGCAGGACGTCGGAAAAACGTTTTTACTCGAACACTCAATTTCCGTTGGAAAACTCAACTTTTTCATCACAAACATCTTTGTAACCTTAGATCGAACCTTTAAGAATCTTTTTCTTTTAGTAAAAGCCTCAATTATTGAAGTCGTTGAAACTTTAGAACCGCTGTCGAAATCAGTTGGTGAAGCTTAAGTAGTGGTGGTTGGTTGGTGGTGAGTCAGTTGATGGTGGTGGTGTTGTTCAAGTTGAGTTTTTCGTCAAAAAGTGTGAATGTTCCACAAAAAATGTTTTTTTTTTCAGCGATCTCGTGGACCGTTGTAAACAATGCACCTTCAGTTGAGACCACCACTAGCCAAGAGTGAATTTAAAAATATTATTTGCCAATTAAACATAATTAAATTTATTTAAAACCAATATTCCATTTTTATACCATAATGATGCATGGATCTATATATAAAGCAAAGCTATTTTAAAAACCACCTTGAGTTTAAAACCTCTAGAAAATCCAGTTAAATAATTAAATTATAGGCAAAATATATTTCAACAATCCAAAGTATAATGGGAGATATGAGGGATGACCCTGGCTTGCCAGGGTTCGAGTCCTGATCTCACCCGGTTTTATCGGCTCCTCGCTGTCGTGCCGTTAGGCGGGCGTGGGGGTCGGGTTTTATCCGGGGAATCCCTCAACAGGTGGACCGCTAGGGGCTCTGTCCGTCCGGACTAGCGGCCGGCTCAGGCTACCTTTAACCAATGGAGGCCGCGTACGAGACCCGACGTTACTTAGTTGGTCGTTCAAAAAAAATAATGCATTGACTGATACCATGTGACCAATAACACTCAAAAATCCAAACTAACATTATTTATATGATTATTAATTGTATTTAATAAACATTTCACTTATTTTATCTCTAACACCCGCAAAAAATGCCATACCAAAAATGTCAACTAGTAAAGTTAAAGGACCAAAATATAATAACCAAAACAAAATGTGTATAAAAATACGATTAATGCAATGTTTAAGTTTATATTCAAAATACTATTAACTTGAATGTTTAGCAGAAGATATGACCGTTAATACATTATTGAAAATAATTAAAATAAATAGACAATATGTATAATGATTATATAGGGTCGAGATACTGTACAATAATTTCTTAACGTACAGTAGGTACGCGAGACGCTCAAAGGCAAAAATACTAAAACGCTCAACCAAAAACCTAAAACGCTCAGCCAAAAACTAAAACGCTCAAAAACGGTTTTCGTGAAGAAAAGTAAAAAATTGATATCGATTAACTATCCAAAACTGTTTATTTCGGTGAACAAATGATTAATTGAATATATATTGACGATTTCGAGATCTTGTGATGTGATTTCACGGATCAATTTCATGAAAAATAAGTATACTTGTATTCTTGTACGTTAATCAATTATTGTATTGCATTTTTTCTTTGTATATTTTCTCTGTATACCGCATAAGTTAGTCAAAAAGAGAAAAAAATACGTGTAGTGTGTTATAATAATAAAGTAATTAAATTGTTTTACGTCCTTTGAAGTTAATTATAAGAATTAATGGAATGACATCACGATTTTGATAATTGGGTTGCCAAACAAATTAACACTTAAAAATTACAAATTTAGTCCAAACATTTATGAGACGGTTATACATTTAGTCCTATCAATTAATTCAATAAGTTTTTAACATAAAAATGATATCATATGACATTCAAGTGAGAGTAATTGTGTCTATTCAAATTTGGAATTGTAATAAAATTTTCTTTCAAACTCTAAAACCTTAGACTCCTTACGTCAAATTTATCAACTTCAATTGGTGCAAAATCGAAGGCTCCGTACATGAACCAATAATAAACATAAAATGCAGAATAATTTAAAATAGATAGACATTCATAAATACTTTTAAATTTATTCACTTCAAAATTAAATTTGAAGCACATCAAGGAAAACCGAGTGCAAACTCATCTAAAGGTATTTTAGGCGATTTTGAATGTATCCAATCATATTGTTTAATCCAAACATGAGCATGATTATCTAAGAAATAAAAGCCATTAACCTTGATCATGATAACCTTGATAGCATGCCCTAAACATGGTGCGGTTGAACACCTGAAATGATTGGATCAATGGATTCTTTGCGCCAAAAGTTACAGTTAAACATGGTGCTTTCTAAAACATTCTCACAGAATGAAAAAGTATATTCCAGGTTTGAAAAATTAAGTACATGAACTCCGAGATCATCTTCTCTCGATCTACAATGAACCATCACATTGTCCCATTGGATGCCGGTTAACATGTGTACATTATAACCCTTAACCACAAAACAACCATCAACTGTAGAATAATTAACAAGATTCAGCAACACAAATACTAAAATCAAGAAACACAGATTTCTCATTGTGAAATGCAACTCTTAAGAACCATGAATAGATATTACATATATATATATATATACATACACATACATAATACACATTTATGTATATATGTGTGAATGTGTATATATGATCATTAAGTATGTAATGTTATTATTGTGATCTACTATTCACGTAATACAATTTGAATGATCTTTTTTTTAATTTCTCATGTATAATTAATACCAATGGACAGAATTTGATAGCTGTATTCAAATGTTGAATTCGACAAATAAATCATTAGTATTAACAAAGAAAAAGCCTGTTCGGAAAAAGTAAAATCAAGCATGTAATGTCGAGAACAAGTAGTCATTCTCACTTTAACAGGGTAGTAACGCAGTTAGGTCTAGAATGTAAGGTCAATGGTTTAATCCATGTGGCTTGTAACATTTAGTTGTTAAAAAAATATTAAGTACATGTAGATTAATAACAAAAGTTATTAATTATAACACTGAATTTTATAACTGTATTAATTACATTATTTGTTCCAGCATTTAAGAACTCATATTCGTAAATTGAATTTAACACTCTTAGGCCATGGGGTATACTCTAACCCATTTTAACTCCACATAATTCAACATCACTCATTTTTTTCTCTTTCACTCTATGTCCTCTAAAGGAAATGGTTTAACCCCCATTTAACACATAATTAATATAACAAATCAATTAGTAATTAATACATAATTAATGCATATTGTTCTTTTTAACCCTTTAAAAGCATAGCCCATGGGCCGTTTTAACACACTTAACACAAGTGGGGAGTGGTTTAATACATCTTTAAAGTGTCATGTCACTTTAACCTATGTATAGGTTAGAGTATACCCCATGACCTTAAGGAATTTAACGTGTGAAGTTCAATAAAAAAAAGAAATAAAAAGAATTGAATGTGTTAGGAGCCAGGACATCTAAGATGTTTGAATAATCTTAATGTCCATAACTCCATAAAATGTAACTGAACATTATTATAACTGAATGAGTTTTGATTAAGTGAACTTTAACTAAATTTTGTAAAATTAAATTATTTTAATTAGATTATTTAATTCGTCTCTCATAAACGATTTGCAATTAATCTATTTATAAGAACATAATAACTTGAATAAATCTTATATCCGCGAGTAGATAAAAAAACACGTTTTAGCGATGTATTTGGAATTTATTAAAACTTTATATTTTAAATGTTATAAAAGAAAACCTAATTATGAGTAAAATTAAATATAATAATATACTATTAACAAAAGTACAAAAAATTTCATTAAAATTTGCCCAGACTATTTGTTACCTAAAATAGTCGTCCCGACAAGTTTAGTGCTTCAAAATACTGGTCCATGATATTTTCATAGCTTAAAATAGTTGTCCCGATCAGTTTTGTAAACTACTAGTCATCCCAACCAGTTGACACCAAGAATCCAGTCGTCACAACTAGTTTAAAATATATATTTATAGAATTCTTTGCAAATGATACTTAAAACTTGAAACTTGTTTTTTAAAATACCTATTTTTGAAATTTTCACTTATTTTGGTCTTGGTAGAATCCACACGATTGACATGGTCAATGTTGAGCTTGGTTTGGTTGACCAGGATGGTTCCTCCGTTCATCGGGGAACCAGGGCGAATGGTTGAACATGGTTTGGTTGACCAAGATGGTTCTCAAGGTCATGGGGAAACCAACACGGTTGATAGGGCTGTCAATTTATGACACAGACATGTTAACACGACACAATACAGGCAGTGGCGAAGCTTGGACTAAGTCACGGGGTGACCGAAGTCACGGACTCAAAAATTTTCGGGTCGATGATTCGGTTCGTGTCAGGTCGGGTCAGATCAAACAATATGACATCTATATATCTAATTTTTCTTCATTTATTCAAACAATTGTTCTTATAATTAAAAAAAAAAACAAAATAACTTTTTAGCCGACAATAACTAAAGTATTCATGATGATGCGAGAGGAAGGGTGAGTAGGGATAACCATATTCGTGATTGATACCGGTACTGGTACCGAAATCGGTACAAATTTGGTACCGTCGTTACCGAATAGATACCAAAGTTTTGAGTTTTGGTACCGGTATATCTTAAATTTTACCTTCAATACCGATATCGAACTGAATATTTTTGTATCAATACCGGCACCAGTACGGTACCGATCTCATCCCTAAAGGTGAATACCTAAAAGAAGAATTGCAAAGACCTAAAATATTTATAAAAACAAATCTTTTACTATTCGACTACTATTTTGTAACTTTTGTTTATAAATATTACGAGGTTTTTTAAAAAAAAACAAACGATGGGGTATTATATTTATAAAAAAAATACAGTAGTGACCGATAGCATTTTGGGAAAATACATCAGGGGTGACCGCGCTTAACACCTATAAAAATTTTCAAGAAAAATCGCGAAATTTACCCTACTAACGGAGAAAACGGCAAAAACCGGGGCCACCCCCGGTCCCCACATAGCTTCGCCCCTGAATACAGATTCTAATAGGTTTGGTTTTGAGCTTAACGTGTTTCGTGTCTTAAATAAGTCGACATGTTTAAGACATGTTAAAATTCATGTCCTAACATGTTAAACCGTTAAAGACATGTAACCTAATATACATATGTAGATTTTAATTTTAAAAAATAAATAAATATACACTCCTAAATTCATAAACTTAAAGTCATACTTATATACGGCATTTCACTTTATACGTTAAGTAAAGTTGTTAATCACCTGTCTAGTTTTTCAGTTTAACTGGTTGGTGCCTTTGAGTGCTTAATTGGACCAGCTAAGATGGTGGTTTGTGAGTATCAACAAGATCGTCTTTTATTAGTTAGTATTAGAATGACATCGCAATTGGGCTTCTGGTTCATTTAGGCATGTAAACAAATTGAATAAACACAAACACTTAATGGAACACATATTTTGTATTCGTGTTTGTTTATTTAAAACATGAAAATTTACTAGTTCGTTTGTTTAAATTATATACGAACAGTTTGCGAGCCTAAATGAACACAAACAAACATGAACGAACATATACGAACACACTTAAATGAACATGATTGAACAAATATAAAATCATTAAATAGACAACTCTTCAATTTAATGTTTAATACTCCATCTGTCTCGGTCAAAATGTCTTAGTTTGAAAACATAAATTTTAATGTAGATTAAATCATTGTTTTCTTTGTTTACCAAATGACGATAGTGTCATTTGAAATTGGATTCATCAATATTGTTTATTAATTATAGTTGTGTGTTTAAGGGTAAACTTGAAAATTGGCAAATAAATTTTGAAAGTTGACATTTGTAATTGGACAAATAAAAAAGAAAATGTGGACACTTTTAATGAGACGGGGAGAGTAATTAATTGTTATTAATATGTAAACGAACATAAATAAACACAAATAAATGAACATAAACGAACGTTCATAAACATAAATGAACAAACGAAACATGTGTTCATGTTCGTTTAGTTAAACGAAAACGAACACAATTATTTTGTTCAAGTTCGCTCGTTTATTAAATAAACGAACTTACCGTCAAACAATTCACCGAACGTTCAGTTCTTTTACATGCCTAGGTTCAATGGTACGAGAGTGATGGTTCAGGTTTAACACCTGACTCAAGGGTGGCGGACCCTCTACCAGTGAGGCCCTGGAGCGACAAATCCGTATGAATGTATGACATCTTGTCTCGAAAAAGTTCACCCAGGTATTGGGATTAATTCCAAACGCGGTTAAAAAAGTATTAGAATGACATCAAATGACCAAAATGCCCCTAACATGCTAACTTTTTAAACATACTTTTATGTTACCGTCTCCTTGGCTCGTTCCGGCGGTAGCTGAAACCCTAGCGTGTATTGCTTTGATCGTATCCGGTACGTTCAATCTTAATCGTTTCATTTTAATTGCTCCGGTTGTAGTTTATATTCGTTAATAGCAAATGATTACTGCCATAGTTTGTTATTAATTAGATATATGAAATGTTCATTTTTATTATTATTAACAACTGATTCCATCTAATTGTATGTAATTGAATCTAATTAGGTCTAAATTTATTAACTTTGTTTAAACCTAATCACAATTAACCTCACAAATAGCTAATTTTGGAGAGCTCTGATGATGAAAAGGATTAGTGCTGCTATGGACACCTCTGACGATGAAACGGATGGCGTTAACGCTAAATCCACCGCCAACGAACCGACACCTGGTACAAAGTTTGTAGATGAGGTTTTGAACGGTTCTAACGAGCGTTTTCTAGAGAATTTCCGTATGGACAAACAGGTGTTTTATAAATCGTGTGACAAGTTAAAAGCGAAAGGGCTGCTTCGCCACACCACCCGAATAAAAGTTGAGGAACAGTTGGCCATATTTTTGTTTATTATTGGGCATAACCTGCGTACGCGTGCAGTACAAAAGCTGTTTAAATACTCGGGGGAAACCATTAGTCGTCATTTTAATAACGTTTTGAGTGCGATTATTTCTGTATCTTTAGACTTCTTTCAACCGCCAGGCTCTCAGATTCCTGAAGAAATTCAAGATGATCCGAGATTTTTCCCTTATTTCATGGTATTTTACTATTTTACTAAATTAGCATTTATAAGTTAGTTACCGTTAGAAAGTTATTAACAAGTTTTTGATGATATAGGATTGTGTGGGAGCTGTTAATGGCATACATTTTCCTGTAATTGTTGGTGTTGATGAACAAGGGCCTTTTCGTAATAAAAACGGTGTTCTGTCACAAAGTGTTCTTGCTGCGTGTTCGTTTAATATGAAGTTTCAATATGTTCTAGCGGGTTGGGAGGGGTCGGCACCCGATATTAAAATTTTAAATTCGGTTCTTACAAGGAAAAACAAGCTTCAAGTCCCTGAAGGTTGTAATAATTTTTTCAATATTTAGTGACATTAATTTGATTTTAATAATATCATTGGTTGGACATGTTGCAGGTAAATATTTTCTTGTGGATTTCAAATATGCAAACATTCCAGGGTTTATTGCGCCATATGTAGGCGCTCCATACGTGTTAATTGAGCATGAAAACGGGTTTCAACCGCAAGATGCTAAAGAGTTATTCAATCACCGTCACTCGTTATTACGAAGCGTCACTGACAGAACATTCGGGTCACTTAAAGAACGGTTTCCAATACTGATGTCAGCACCTTCTTACCCTTTACCGACACAGGTGGTTTTTTTCGTTTTCATTTTCGTTTCCTTTTTTGTTTTTAATAACATGTACTGAAAATATGTTGGGGGACAGGTGAAATTGGTGGTGGCAGCCTGTGCTTTACATAATTACATTCGCGATGAAACGCCTAATGATGTCATCTTTAAACGGTTTGAAAATGAGAATTGTGTTTTGCGGTTGGAGGAATCGGTTTTACAGCCAACTGATTTTGAAAACCCCGAGATGCTTATGCATGCTGGTGGTAATCAAATGATGGATGTATATGTACTCTTTGATGCCCAACAAATTGAACAGAGTTCGCAGTTGCGTGACACTATCGCTGCTGACATATGGAACGATTATGTTCATGATTTTCCAGTTACCGGAGTTTAATAGCATCGGAATTTTATTTATCAAAACCATTCTAGGTTTTAGATTGCACATATTTAGCAAAAGATTACTAGTCATTGTAGTTGACATTTTTGATGCCCAAAGAATGATTTTATCATATGTTAAGGGGACTTCTGTGAGTTGGGTAAAAAGAACCTGTTTGATTTTGGTATCTTGCTTTCATTCTTTTCTTGAATATTAGCATTACCCCACTTTATGCAAGGGGTGTTTGGTTTGTGAATATGATTGTGATGGTGTATGTTAAGCCTAGCAAAAGTCTAAATGTGGTTAAACAAAACAGGTTGTTTTGACAAAACAAGGCTTAGGATCCTCCTCATACACCAATATGGATCCTCACACATCACTTTTTCTCATACGGCTCGTATAGAGCTATACAAGCCGTATAGCACCCAAGTTGTGTTAGTTTGTGTCAGATGTTGTCGGTCATTGTTTCTAGTGTCTTGTATAGCCCTATACGGGCTGTTTATCCCAATACGAGTCGTATAGGCCTAAACGGGCCGTATAGACAATTTAAAAAAAATTAGACACTTTTATAATGTGTTATGTTATCTTTATTCTAAAAGTTAGAGAGAATGTAAATGCACTGCTTACGAGGTGTTTACATAAAAATTTGAAGATGAGTAAAATATTTAAAGGTTTAATAATATAATAGGTTAAATTGAATTTATATTAGCATAACATACTTGGTTAAGTAATTTGTAGTTGTACATCAAGAACATTCGTTTAAGATTATATTATGACGTTTTTCTGCAAAAGTTTTCTATATGATCGTATAGCCTACACGACCCGTATAGGTTTTATGGTGTACCAAGTGCTATACGAGCCTATACGGTCATATAGGCTGCAAAGTTGTTTTTTTTTGTCCCATTCGTACACTTGTCAGTCATGCGTAGCTTGTGAGGCACGTATAGGCCTATACGAGCTGTATAGGCATATACAATAAGCATGGGGGCGATGTATGAAGATCACATCCCTAAAACAATTTGGTTTGAGTTAAAATGGGCTCAGATTGAATGAACAGGTTTAGGGATAAAAGAAATCAAAACAAGATTATCCACTATATTTATTTTATTTGTTTTTGGTGGCTAGTGACAACGATGAAGGTGGCGGCAGTAGCGACACTGTTGTTGGTGATGGCGGTCATGGGTGGAGCCGTGAAGGTGATGTCCGCGTATAGGCGGTAAGGACAAACAATGGTCATGAGTGGCGCCAACTCATTTTGATTTGCTTTAAGTTAACAAAGTTATATATAATGGTGGCTAATTTTGGCGTGTTGTCTAATTTGAGCATACCCAAATTGAATTGTTGCCTAATTTAAGACGACTCAAATTAACCTATATTCATTTTTGTTATTATTATTATTATTATTATTATTATTATTATTACTATTTTTTGCTTTAATCAACCCATTCACGTTAAAAAATGGATCATGATGGCCACTTATATAGTTATATGTTTGTGTATGTTTAGCTAAAGGCATGCGTATGGGAAAATGGGGTTAATTTAAATTATTTTGTAGGTATTTTGATTAATAAAAGCATCTTTATTTATCTGCATAAAATAAGTTACTTTTGAGTTTGAGATTGTTAATTACAAATGGTTTGTTTACATTAAGATGTAAATAAATAAGTTATAGCCTATAGGAAAGCCGAAAGCGGTTCATACAAGTTCAAATTGGTTTAGTGGGCCGTCTCATTTGGATAAGTGACTTGCAACTTTCCAACCAATTGTGTGGAGTGGACGAGTCTTGGCGTTTTAAACTTGGTTACAAAGTGTGGCGTTGACTTTGCTTCTTGAAAAGACTGTCCCTTCACCATTGGTGAAACCAAATGATAATATTTAACCCCAAATCTTGATCATTGAAAAGACTTGTGCCTTCATCATTGGTAAATCTTAGAATTGTTTAAATAGCTTGAAACTCGCTTGAAATAACTCGTTCGATATTGATTAGTTGCATGGTCGGCTGGGTTTGTAAATGAGCCGAGTTTGAGTTGACTATGAACCACTTAGTTTGAGTCGTGAGCAACACTAAGTAACATACTGAAACGAGTCACTTGTAGTTGTTAATTCGATATGAAGTGAGGTAGTCAAACTGTATTGACCTATAAGCATTTTTTTCTTTTATTTTATTCAGTGGCGGACTTAGAAATATTTTTCGGGGAGGGGAAATTTTTAGCGGTCATTTCGCTATCATATATTAATAACTTTTTTCGGTCTAGTTTGGTTTGGTTCAAGTCTAGTCATATTAAAAAATAGATAACTAAACTAAATTTCGATATTGAATACGTCAAAAATTATTACAAATATATAACCAATAGTGTTAAAAAAAAAATTTTAACCGGCCGGTCATAGTATGATAATATGTCTTTAGCAATACATAATAGATAGATACTAAATTGTTAAAATTAAATTATATAGCTAGATAAGTACAAATAAATAAAGAAAAGATAAAATCAAAGAAAAATATAGTACCTTAAGTTTTTGTTATTATGATTAAAATAATAATAGAAATAGTCGATTTTCAAATCAAATAATATGAAAAAAAGAAAAGGGTAAGATAACATCCGGTAATAAAATTCAATAAAAAAAAACTAGATATTCAATTAACAAATGAGTAAAGTGAAAAGCAAAAAAACTTTAAATTTTACAATATATGTTTAAACTAATATGATATTTTATCTTAATAATTAAAATGGTAGATGAAGTACATATTCGTAATAACTAGAAAAATATAAATAAATTCTATAGTACTATAGTAGTACTTTTTAATAGAATGACTTCATGTTTGACAAATCTAGCACCTATTTATTTATTTATTTTTTTTTTGAATGTTAATGCCTAACTCCTACTATTTACATTATACCACCATTGTCAGGAATCGAACCCTGGACCTCTCACCCAAAGGCCAAAGCCTTTACCATCCCACCAAAGTGGAGATGGCAAGTTGCAACAACTCAACCTGCAACTTTAAATTGTTTTTCATACATTGTACGCTATTCTCCTATTCTAAAGTTTCTTCCTTGTTATCTCTTAATTTTTATTTCAACAATCAACCTGCAAGTTGCAACACTATAAGCCACCACTATTTTAGCAAAATATTTTTTTCTGATCAGGTAGCAATTGTTCTCTTTCTTATATTGTTTATATAATTATTATGATTATTGAATAACATAAGTCTTTAAATAAAACATGTTTTGAGAGGTCTTTAAATAAAACATGTTTTGAGAGGTCCTGTGATTTTGAATGATTCTTGATGGATCATTACATCTAATTATATATGCGCAAAATAGAATATTAGTAATTCTTTTTATTTATAAAGGGAAACGGAAATTAATATGTTATTTATAAAAAAGGAATAACAAACATTGTCCACCACTCGACATATAAGTTATTAAGATATTATTTAAAAAAAGGAAAATAAAATATATCAAAGTTGGTTTACATGTCAATTCAGTTTGATTAATTCAGTTATTTATACATGTGAACATAATCGGACAATACATATTGGATTTAAAAGAAAAATAACAGAACCATCGGTTTCTCAATCATTTAAGTTTGTTTAATTATAATGATGCCATGTTAGTCAAACCGGTGACCACAATATAATAAAGATCTTTTAAGTTCCGTTGCCGACCCACAAATGAGTTGCAAGTGATTAACGATTAAGCATCCATTTAGACGAAAGTTTTTATCTTCAATTGTATCTTTTGAGTGAAAGCATAACACATATAATATTCAAAAAGTCAACCAACTAAAAAATGATATAATCTTAGTTTAAGCAAAGACATTTTTGAAGTCAAAAGGGATCATACCTTTTGTTACATGCTCATACCTTTTATTACATGCTCATATCATGTCAAAACTTAAAATACAAAAGTCAAAGAGCCGCAACTCAAGATACACAAGTCAAAGGGTTATAATTATGTTTTGTATTCTTTGGCTGTCAAAATTGCATTTTTCACCTTTAATTGTCAAATTTTTCTTTCTTGTAACTTAAAAAAGCAGACATAATAAACCACCTTGCACTAATTCCATAGTGGTTAAAAACAGTAAAACAATATTTTTAAAAAGAATTTAATCAAATAAGGGCATGTGCCATCTTTATTCAAGCAACTAAATGTCATTTTTAAATTGTTTATGTTTATATTTTATAAAAACAATTTTTTTAAGAACTACCCGACTACCCGTTATAGCCATGTGAATATGAGCCGTAGGTGCTTGAGTTATTAGTCTCATTAAAGGGAAATAGCAATGTTAGAGTTATAATGAAAAGTGAACCCACCATGTTAGTTTGGACCCTAGACGAATTATTTTTAGTCCTTCCTTTTTCATTTATTACAATAATGGACCATTGTACAAAATATATAATTGGATACATTTCTAAATTCTAAATCTAATAGTAAATTGCACTATTGGTAAGGTGAAGTTTCACTTTCTATGTCTATTATCTTAATAGTTACACTTTTGGTCTTTTGGATAGGCGTATCTCGATTTTAAGCGTTTATTTTTCTAGAGTACAACTTGACCCCTTACTACTTCTTAAAAATTGTTCTTATATATCTTAAACTTCTTACTCTTTGTAAGGATCGGATAGAAGCGAATGAAGATCGTAACTACCCGCTAGTTCATTGTGTTTGACTTGATCAACGCCACATTGTCCAACACGAAAGTTTCGATCCTCAGTTTTTATTTTATTTATTTCAGTCTCGTGTTTTCTAGTGGTGGTTCCGTCCATCATATAAACCAAGTGAATGATTACATAGTTTAAGGACCACCAGAAAATGTTCTATAGTGGAAAGTAAAATTTTAACCTATCACACTTATTTTTTTACTTGCTCTATTTATTATCTTAGTATCAACACAATCTATACAATAGATGTTAATTATAACAATTTCTTTCTCAACAATAAAGAGATACAAAAGATTAAAAGTAAAAAAAAACAAAAGCCACCTCTTCCTTTACACTAACACGAGAGGGCTTCTTACCAACATATTTTAAACTCAAATGATCATAGTTAGACATTGTGTTAATATTCTACTTGTTACATCTTCAATCACATGAAACTGTGACACAATGGCCGGGTTTCTTCATTCCAAATTCTAGCAATGTCCTGCGACACTCTAATGGCATCAAACGCGGCACCCGATAAACCTCTCCTTGTGAACCCGACCGCATACAACCCACATTTCCCCTTCCACCCCTCTGGAAACGGCGTTGTTGGTATCCCTTCTTTTGAAAACATATCACTTTCCTGCTGTCACCAAACATTCAACTATTACGGTTAATTCTTTTGAACATTCCATAACGGCTAGTAAATGAGTCTAAAATACCATTTTTAGTGAACGAGTCAATATTATAGTTTTAGTAAACTGGTCAAAGTTATAATTTTAATGCACATTTTTTATTAAGTTTTACTTTTATTTTTTTTTATATAATAAAAGTTTGATATTATATTTCAAACCAAATTGATCTAGAGGCAGGTAAGCAGACAACAAGTTGTGTTGTCACCCCTTTTATTTGAGACATGTATAAAACTAGTTCTTAAAGTTGTTACCTTCAGCCACGAGGGAACGTTGCTACAATACCCTGTCGCCAAAATAACCGAATCGACATCAAGATTGCAACCATTTACGAGCTCTACACCACCCCTTGAAAACTTCTTGATTCCAGGAACAATTTGAATCTTCCCAGATTTAATCTTTTGTAGTGCACCAATATCCAAAACAGGGGTTTTCCCTTTAGTGTTCTTGAGCTCAATTGGACCCATTAATGGTCTCTTTATACCATATTTCTCTAAGCTCCCAAGTTTAAGCCAAGCAATAATTAATAGTATCTTGTCAACCATCTTTACCGGCAACCATTTCATTAATAAAGTTGCCAATTCGAATATTGATTTCCTCGCAATATCCCTTGGTAACACATGAACCTGTGAATTGTAGAACAAAGTTAATTTCAGTTTTGGTTATAAAGTTTCAAGACTATGTTAAGTGAATTATCATTATGGAGTTCTATATGAAACGAACCGAGTTTCTAACCACCATGAACGGGAGGGCATTGTGGTGACAAAGATCAAGAGAGACTTCAATGCCGGAATTCCCACATCCGACAACCAGAACCTTTTTGCCTTCATAAGGCTCACCGGACCGGTAGTCACAAGCATGCATAACATGGCCATTAAACTCATCCAACCCTTCAAACTTTGGCACCACTTTCTCTGCATTTTCACCGGTGGCCACCACAAGCCACCTACATATGTACTCAACCTCACAATCACCTACCACCGTTCGTACCCTCCATAATCCACAAACCTCATCGAACTTGGCTGACTTAACGGATTCATTGAATCGTGGGTTTATCTCAAATTTTTTTGTGTATGATTCAAGGTAGTTAACGAATTGGTATTTCGAAGGGTACTCGGGGAAGTTAGGTGGGAAAGGGAAAAAGGGTAGTTGACAAAATTGCTTAGGAAGATGGAGTGTGAGGCGGTCGTAAGTTTTGTTTTGCCAGAGAGATGCAATGCAGTCGGCGCGCTCTAGGATTACAAAAGGGACTCCTTGTTTCCTGAGCCCTGCGCCGACTGCAAGGCCAGACGGGCCAGCTCCAATTATGACTGGCCCGTTGACCACTATGCATCTCCTGGAGAACAGGTCTCTGTGATCAAGAGCTCGTTGAACCATTGTTGGAAATTGATCAAGATTGATACCACAAGCACAAAGCATCAAAGCCTCAATGGAGAGCAAAGTTAGTGAGTGAAAGCAAATAGTCTATGTATGTTTTCCAATAAATGAATAGGACAATGATCAAGAGAAAGACTTAAGAGGAATGGGAAATGTGTGGAAGGGGTGAGAGAGTAATGCAGAGGTATAAATAGAGTGGAGTTGGCCACCAGAGATGCATGTGATTGGGACAGATATTAGAAAATGCTAAGAACTTAAGTTGATCATTTTCTAAATGAACCAAAGTAATCATAATTAGTCAAGTTTCTTGTTTTTTTTTGTCTAAGTGTGAGTGCCACAAGTTTTTAATTCTTATATCCTTATAGAAGTTGCAACATATGTCCGTACGTTCAAAAGAGGCTAAATGACGGAGAGGATGGAACGAAATGATTATTGGACAAAGGATATCCAAAATATGTGACCATAATTTAGCTCGGGTTGTATGTTATGGCTAACATGATTAGTTAATCTGTGTTGCTTTGCTAAGTTTAGGCAATCATGTTGGGAGGCATATGATTAATGATGGGGAACTAGAGCATTGGAGTGAAGTTTTTTTCTTTATTTGTACCAAAACCCGAAAGAATATGCATCTAGGTCCTTATCATGAATATCTTGTACCAAAGTTTGGCAAATGTGTACTTGTTGGTTATATAGAATGTACGGTCGCTCACATACGGTAAACTGAAAATGATTCAGCATATATGCATGTTCATGTATATTGGTGACACAACTCATGTTCAACAACCTTAATAATGCTAGGTGTCACATGGGAGGAGTCGTGGACAAAGAATAAAACGAGTTTACCAGACAAGATGATTTGTTTAACTTATACGTGCGTATGAACGTATTAGTTACATCAAAAATGAAAATAAAAATCTAAATAAGAAATTCTGTCATTATTGAAAGTGTATCTTTAAGAGGACCATGTATCTCAAGTAGATATATTCCCCATTTCATGGCTAACATCCTGGCATATGGGAACTACCTAAAAACTATTTATTTACATAAATATAACACACCACCAAAAGATTCATGATTAGTTTTATACATTAAAATAGTTAAAGCAACAAAGGTTGGATCATATAGTTTGGCCCTCAAAAGTTGGAAATATTCCATAAACTCATTAGTCATTTCTTTATTTTGCCCCTAAAATGTTTCGGGTAATCCATTGCCCAAAAAACCGGTGGCTGCCTTTCTTCCTCACCCGAACCTCTTCTAAGCCACAAGTTCCATCAACTTAGTACACGGTAGCCTTCAGCCTTGATTCCTTGTCGCTCGCGTTGGTATTGATCGAAATCAAACTAAAACGAAATTTGATACTTAATTTCTTTACATGTAAGTCGATCATGTTTCCCCCAACTAAATGTGTAGAGTTTCTTTTATTCTTTATACATATCTAAGGGAGAAGTAACTTCATGCGCCTCTAATAAATAATCAATTGATTTACGGTATATCTCAATCAGAATTTTGTAAATTATTTTATTACGACATAAAGGAAAGTTACGGGTAGACAGAGTTACCTCTAATTAGATGGAGATTTCCCTAACAACGAAAATGAAATTTTATTAGTGTTATCGGTCAAGTTTAGCATGACGACTTATCGAGCTTATCACATTATTAACTATTAAAATCCAATTTTCCCGGTTAATGCTATAGTCTTTGTTATTTAAAAGTTTAAAACCGAGATTTTACATAGATTGCAGGCTTACAGCTACCTATATATGTTTCTGAAACAAAGATATATAATTGATGTTTTCTTTTATTATTATTGTCATTGAAATAAAATAGCGCAGCCTGCATGTTGATCTTTTCGCTTGCAAATGCATGGAGCACATACACAGATAAATTAAATATAACCATAAACTCCAAAGTCAAAACAACAGCGATGATCCATCATTAATATTAATGTTGTTCATTTCACGCCTGATCTAAATTAGCTCAATGCCTAGCTACACATATGCGCATGGTTTGTATATATTATACTCCGTATTAATATATATAATGAACCAGGGGTAGACATATATAATATACGTAAGAATATTGTGTATCATTTAAAGTTAAAGTTATCATTAGTATTGATATAATTTCAAAACCCGTATGATATAGCCTTCTTGGTAACTAATTTTATAAATCTCATCTTGTTACTTGTTAAATTAATAATATCAATTCATATTTTTACATATGGCTTGGGAAAGTTAACATACAAATTAAATTAATATGCTAATTGTGAGAATTAGGTTGAGTTCTTATATATACAAGTAGATTAGTTATGTAATTACATCATAGTATAATTTAATTACACTATGATATTGTAATTACACAATTAACACATTAATTTAATTTGTATTTGATAAAAACCCATAATATACATGTTAATATATATATATATATATATATATATATATATATATATATATATATATATATATATATATATATATATATATATATACGCGCGCGCGCTGTGTGTTAATTACTCGAAAACAACTAAAATATTAGAGGGCTATCCTAGAAGGAAATTTTTGGCATAGCAACAATGTTTTCATGAACCAGTTGCCTTATAACGGGTTTACTAGTTTGACCGGTTTTAAAAAGAAAATGAATAACTTAATTATCAAATAATTTAAAATTTTAGAACATAAATATATAAGTAATTTAAAAAGCTTAAGTGTTGTTTTGGAATTTTGTTTTCAGTTAAAATTAGTCGGTCCCTCTATTTATTATGGAAATAAATCGTTGATCATTGCGACGAAGACTATATCCGTTGATACTATAAATGTTGGCATGTTGCAACGGTAAGCAATTATCTGGTTTCATGGTAGTTTGAAGGTAAGAGCATTCCCAACAACTCATCTATCTACATGTCATAATTGCATTAAAAATCATTATATTTTTTTAATTAATTAATATTTGTTATATCTTTATCATTAGAATATATCACTCATCAACTCATAATCACTTTCAACGGGTATTAAACAATTATAGAACATGAACAGTATTTATCCAAATATACAGATCATAAACAGTAATATTTTATCTCTCTTATCCACTCACAAATCAATAAATCATATCCACTTAACTACACTCTAAAATATAGAGATCATTTTCACATAATATAGAGTAACTATCGGAAATGATCTAACGAGTGGTCCTATATAGGTGGTGATATCACTTTTATTTTGATCATATTTTATTCTATAGAGATAAAATAACTATACATTTATTTGAACTTTTAATAATATGCATTAACTATAAGTACTTTAGAAATGGATAATAAATTATTCGTTTAATTACTCCACTCATTATTTCACTTTCCGTCACTAGACTCTCTCTCTCTCGACTTTCTACTTTAGCGACCGCATAACATGTTTTTATATTATTGTTATATATTTCATTAAAAGTTTTTTTTTAAACGGAGTTTTCCCCTCCAAGTTTCATATTTGTAGAACTTGGATAATGTCCACATTAATTATTATTATTATTATTATTATTATTATTATTATTATGCTTCAAACCCTATGCAAAGTGGCTAAGTGTCATGCAAGGAACTAGATGCACACGTACAAGAGATGTCAGTTATTTGCTTAGTTGGTTACCGTCTTCTATGGTCATTTAAGTTTACTTTTCCTTGTTTGAATAAGTCACTTATGTTAGTGGGTAGTTATTAGCTACTTTCTAGGTAGTCAGTTCATTTGTTTTCCTATTTAAGAAATCTCTGTACGTGTAGTTCATTATCACATGAAATAGCAAGTTTTTAATTTCAGTTATTTCATCTTCTACAATTAATTTTCATTAGTGTTCTGAACCATCATTATGTTGATAACATTAGGCATATATAAATAATTAAGCACAAAAATATAATCAAACGCATATCTAATATTGTAGGGGTAGGGTCCCGGTATGACCCTTTACTTATTACAAAAGATGTTATATTTGTTATGTTATTATTTGTTTACTAACCAATGTCCAATGGACTGGAGGGTTATGAAGGTAACCCCTAACCGGGCTTGACCCACTAAGATTAGGGTTCATGATGGTTGACATGGAGTCCCCTATATAAAGGACCTTCATGTCTCATTTGAAGCGATCCTCTCTTGGACTCTCTTGACATCCACCAATATTTTTGTGTCTGTAAAAAAAAGTTTACTCTTAACAGTCACCTTCACTTCCCCCTGGTCTTTCCATGGTAGGTCTCGAGCAACTGGAAGAAGAGCAAGGTGCGGGTTCGTACGTGTTCAAAACCGAAGAGAACATCCATCTGACCA
Organism: Bidens hawaiensis; assembly: GCF_021521415.1. Lineage (NCBI taxonomy): Eukaryota > Viridiplantae > Streptophyta > Magnoliopsida > Asterales > Asteraceae > Bidens > Bidens hawaiensis. The sequence goes on along the minus strand of NW_027505270.1, from coordinate 123,900 downwards.
GGCGAGGTGGGATTTCATGTTTCTTCAAATACAAATTATTATTTACCGGTTAATTATAATAATAATCAATGTTTGAATATTAATTAGTCTATATTTATTGATAACATTTTGCATGATAGAAAAGAGGATTTAAAGATCCATAACTTTGTTAATCTTTTCTCATGAAACTACTTTGAAATATCTTCTTTCCACGTATATACGAAAAACAAATGATTGACAAAACTGAAATGAATTAAAGAATTTAGATAGCTAATTAGAATATATTTTGTAGTGTACGGGATGTAGTATATATTAACATGAAGGCACGATTTAAATCAAATTTTCTTACTTGCATGTGACCTTAAGATGATAGGATTAGAAGAAGGTGGCCGGTGTATTCTAATCTAATATATCCCTAAGTGGAACTCTAATCATTTGTTTTTGTTTTTTTTTTCTTGTTGCAATTATGGGTTTAATTATTATATTAGGGAAATCAAACCAAATATTCACTCCATCAATATGCCAATTTGAATATTTTTGAACGATAAAAAAATACAAACAAATAAATAAACATATAACTTAATTTGAATTAATGAACGCATTAAAAGTTTTACTTATGTTTTCATAAGTCTACATTTAAAAAAACTTATTCATTTGCTTTACATAATTTTAACATTTTTACGTATCGTTTTTCGCACAGTTTGATTGTGTTTGAAAAGTGTAAAAATATGCACTTGTGAATGCATATAATGTACTAATGTATGCATAGTTGCATACATATGCATTATTGCTGTTTTCAATTAAGAGAGAAAAAAAAACATAAGGTAGACTTGGTTCAATGATTAATTAACGAAAGGATAGATTTGGTTACGAATGAGGACTGATTCTATCTGTAAATGAAACCAAATTCAATGGCTGATTACCAAATCTTCCTCGTTGTGCTCAACTTTTGCAGTTCTAATGTCTCAGATTCACTACATAAATAATATCTCAATCTGTAGCTAGTTAGATCTTATCATTAATTTCACTTGCTAATATCAACATCTTTAAAAAACCCAATGATCATATCCCGAATAACAAAAAATATAGTATGGTTTGACATATTGCTTGACCGTTAAGTTACAACATATTGTGCGTATGTAAACTCTACCAAAACTGTACATTGAACTTCAATATTTTGTGTTGTAAATATATATTATTTCAAAAGCTTTTGGGTGCATGTATTCAGTGTATATAGCCACTACTTGTTTCAAATATAAATTAAAAATCTACACCTGCAGGCAAAACAAAATGAGAAATTTAAAAGCATATTGCACTTTAATGCGAATTGTTTTTATATTCTTTGCATATAAACTAACTAAACTGTAACAACTGAAACTGAATATTTAAAATACAAGTTATATTATTGGTATATGGGCATTGGGCATATAGATCCATTTTTAAAATATAACAATTCTGCATTTAGAATTAGTTTGTTGAGACGAGACATCCAAAAACTTTTATAAATAAAAAGGTTTTGGGTTCAAGTTCTCACTTATAATAAAAAATAGAAGTTTCAAGTTGAACAATGATTTTCTCATCTTTAGTGAATTTCCTCTAAAGTAACATATAAAATAATCATAAACCACATTTTTCCTTTTTAATTTAAAAATACTAGGACATGCATGTGTATTGCTTATGGTATAAGGATGAAACCGAAACTTTAAAAAATAATTAGTTACTCCAATTAATGAATGAATAATGTTTTTCATTTAATTTCATTTCCATTATAAAATTGATAAATATAAATTGCGAAATTTTATTTGTATAAACGAAGAACGAGAGACTTGCATGTGATCACATGATCTTGGATTTGCATGAAAAAGGTCAGACCATTTCTAAAAACTTGGCAATTAATTAATTTTCCTTTTTTAATTTGAAATACTAGGGCATGCATGTGTTAAAGCAAAATATAATTAAAAGTGTTGAAATTTTATTAATCTGTTATACTTTAGTAGAGCATTAAACAAAATGGCATATTGATTAGCTATCTATACCCCTTGTGATTATAATAATGTTTTATTCTTTAGGAAAATTGTTTTTATTGGTCCCAAGTATTTTATTTTTGTCGGCGCTGGTCCCAACTATCATTTTGCCTGGCAACGATCCCAAATTTCATATACGTTGATTCCACCAGTTCGCGATTAACGAAGTACTAACTCCGTTAGGTAAATGCTGATGTGTCCATCCTAGCTGTCAAAATCATGTGACATGGCTGCCTACGTGGACCTGTATGTGTATTATACTTATACTTAAACCCTAATCTATACCAATGTTCAATTACTCTTCAAAACCCTCAAATTCTCTCAAGCCCTAATTGAATTAGTGAATGGATTTCACTCTCAAACCTTAATAACACTCTCCTCATAAGAGTTCATCATCATCATCTAAAGAACCCTATATTCTTCTACAATGGTGGACAATTTTTTGGGGGAAAGGAGCCGATAGTTGCTTCCATATGCCAGAAGCAGCGGCAACGGTGGGTTTTGACGGTGGTAGCAGCACACGAAGATGGTTGGGTAGAATCAAAAGACGGTGGTAGCGGTACACAGAGATGGTTGGGCAGAATCAGAGGACGGTGGTAGCGGTACACGGAGATATCAGAAGGCGGTAGCAGCCGACGTGATTTAGGTTTCCGCCACGATAACGATGGCGTTGATGATTGAGATGCAGGGGAGCCAAGTGATCGATGGTGGCTACTAAGGTTGTGGGCGATTCGACTCTAACCTATTTCCGACGAACAGGTACAACCTCCGGCATCTACAACCGGCGATGAAGGAGACGTGAATATTTCCCATGGTTGCCTACGTGGATTCCATGTAAACATGTTAAGTATAAGCTAAAATCCAAGTAGGCAGCCATGTCACATGATTTTGGCAACTAGGACGGACACATCAGCATTTACCTAACGGAGTTAGTACTCCGTTAGTCGTGGACCGGTGAAATCAACGTATGTGAAAGTTGGGACCGTTGCCAGCCAAAATGATAGTTGGGACTAACGCCGGCAAAAATGAAATACTTGGGACCAATAAAAACCAATTTTTCTATTCTTTATAATTTAATATATTTTAAGATAAATAATACTATAAAATTTACCCTTTTAAGGGTGCACAAAGGCATTAGAATACTAATGTGATTTGCTCTACTAACATAATTTTATAAGTAAGGTTGTTTGGAGGTCTATTAGGGACGTGGTTGAGTAGAAGTTCGCCCGCCTACAGCTGATAGTGGCAGCATTACGCTAAGACAATGGCTATTTCATATGAACAGTTAGATGTGCCGGGAAAGGGCAAGGTTTTTAGGGCATTCACATCTCATATTCTAATATCCTATCTTAATCCTTGTAATTTAATTAAAAATTATCATTTCTTAAATTTATTTTTAATTTTCTAAAAACTTCTCATGTCTCATTCCCTATCCTCATCCCTATATTATTTTTCTTTTAATTATTGTGTTTTCATATAGTTGAATAACATGTATATGTGTCAACATTTAACTCGACAAGACGAATTTGAGAGATGAATAGTGAACCCTTAAATTTAAGGGATAAACATGTTTCCCTTAAATTGTGGGGATAAGGAACAAGACAAAGTTATATATGTTTTAATGTGATTTACATAAATTTTAAGAATGAAGATGAGACTTGAATGCTCTAAATTACATGAAGGTGAATGATTTAAGGTTTGAAGTATGTGGGCTTTGGATTAATGGGTTGGCTGGAACTAGGATTAAGTTTAATTTTAATTTAGCTGGATTTACTTAGTTTACAAGTTTAAAGTTTGATTTAGTTGGATTTAACGACTTGTTCATTTGTTTATTAGTAAGTAAAAAATCAAATTAATTTATTTTTGGGATAGGGTTGCAGTGAACACATAATTTTTCATGGGTATCACTATTAAAAATTAATTAAACCAAACACTTGAGTTCCAGTATAAATTATACAGTATATAAGAAAAATTCATGGGGCATTACTTGACACTAGTAACCTTGGTCCGCCCCATGGATGCCACCAAATGTCGATATAAAGATCCACACAATTGGATACGTGCTACCACAATTGTAACTTATATCCCCATAGTTCTACTATCATTCCTCTTGTTGCCAACGATGTGGCCTTAGATCCGTCATTGTGTATGCCGCCACGTAATTCTTAGATCAAACCCAGTGCAATGCATTTAGGTTCTATTTGTGTCATGGATGATGAGTTGGAGGAGAGAGACAAGAGAGTGTTGGAAAATCACAACTAAGTGGACTCATTTGTGATGTTTTAATGGTGAAGGAGAAAGAAAATGAAGAAAGAAAATCTTTGCATTGAAGATGGTCTTACTGTTTACATTTGATGAGTTATATTTTTGTTTTTTTCAAGATTATATGTTTTACCTATACCGACATATCCATTGTCTTTCGCTACAATTTGAGTGTCCAATTTCCTAATGCTCTGATTGTAATAAATTATATTAAATTTCACTAGTCAAGTGTTATTGTAATAATCTTTACCATAACTAGCATGGTTAATTCTAGTGGGCTGTGATGAACCTCCTAGACCAAACCCAAAATAAGGTACTCTGTACAAAACCCAGATATATATAATTTGAACATAAGAGTTGCCCAAAACACCCAAAACTTGAACATCAAAGGCACTTAATTAAAGTTGTATAAATTTCACAACAAAGTGTATATGATATATAGCCCACCCTTTATTATTACCCTGCTATTCAAAATATAGCCCACCCTATTACTCATCTAATTCCCAGAGTAGATACAGATACAACACACCAAATAATAAACACTTTCTAATCAATGCATAAGTGCAACAGCAGCTTCCTGCACCAAAGGCTCAGTCACATGCACAAAATGCTCAGCCTCTCTTTCCACTTGCTCCCAACACTTGTGCACATCTTTCCCTTCTTTCATCTTCTTCACAAATGCCACAAATCTCCTCCAATTATCCGCCTGAAACAGCTCCGGGTTCATCCTCAGATACGTAAACGCACACATTTCATCGCTTTCAGATAACGAAGCCGCCTTCAATATCTGCTCGTGCGCATATTCATCGTATCTAGGTAACGCGTTTTCTCCCGCCAGCGCCACTTGTGCTTCCCGGGTCGCTGACGTCACCTGCTGCACAAGCTTCTCAGGCGCACACAACGCGTCCTGAGGCTGCTCGTGATCTCGCATTTCAATACACGTGAAGTTGAAAACCGCACCGTGACGTGCCAGCATTCGGGCTATCGGGAGGTACCCGTCTCGATACCGTGTGTTGTAATAGCCTGCAGTGAGTTCAGGTGCGTGGGACCGGGTTCCGTAGTGCCAGTGGATTCCCGCTACTTTGACTGAGATTTTGACCCATCGGTTTTCGAAAATTGAAGTGGCGGATGTGAGTATGCGGTCTCCGTGATCTAATAACATTTGTGAGTACCATGAGAGGAAGAACTCGCCATACTCGCTGTTCCAGCCGCCTTCTCTCTTGAAGAAGTCGGTGTCTTCGGGCCAGTTGTTGTACTCACCTGCATCTGTTGGCCCCGTGCTGCCCCATTCGGGCTTACCATAGTTCTCAGCTGCAGCTTTCAAGCTGCTAAGCATATACTGCAATACAATATCATCTATGGTTTAAACATTTATTCCACAAAATATAACAAAGCACAACAAACAGAGGTGTGATTAATCAACCAACCTTATCATAACACTGGAAGGCACCGATTCCAGGGAATCTCCATATCCCGTCTTTCTCGGGGTAAGACGGGTATCGAAGCTCTCCGGCTGGACCCATTCCAACTTGAATTTCCTGCATACATAACATGCCAAATTAAACTAAACATTTCATAGAATGAATATAATAATTATTGCTAAAAGTAAAGATATAGTACCACAATGGTGTCACCAAGAAGATGACTGAATTGGTCTCTGAAAGAACGCATGTAATCAGAGTAGCATTGAATGGGAGTCCTGCCTTGAAGGCAGGGGATAGTGTCACAACCAAGGGAAAGATATTCATTGTTCCTTCTTCCCCATTGATCTGTGTATGCAAGGTCAGGGTCTTTATTAATCTCCTCCAACACCCATTTTGGAAGTGGTATCCTGCAAATTTACAGTAAAGGTAAGGTTTTGTTTCCAACATAAAGAACAGTCAAACTTGCAGCAACTTTCCTCCTATCAATTCTTAGAGTACCAATAAGTTTAGAAATATTTTATCGACGTTGATGATGTGTACGTGTGCAAACGAGATGAGCCGCTTGCGAGCTACTCGAGCCCGGGTCTCAAATAATTCTCATTTAGTTATCGATCTCGAGCTCGAACCTTGATTGTAATTTGTAAAGAATGTTTAGGTTCGTCAAGCCTTAACGATCCTAGTGTATTTTTAAGAAATAACTTTTTTAAGACCTCTATATATTAATTTCAAACTACAAAACCAAGCACAAGCCGAGCTTTTGGCTCATTTAAGGCACGACACACAAGCTTGAGCCAAGTTTAGGCTCGCTAATGTTTTTCACAAAATATATAGAAATAACTGAAAACGTATATAAATTAATAAATAACACTAAACGAGCCCGAGCCTCAAATAACGCTCGTTTAGTTATCGAATCCAGGCTCATGCCTTGATTGGAAAGACTGTTTACCGGTGACGCTTGGACGAATACACCGTGGTAGCCGGACTCAATACATATAAAAATTTTCGTAAACCAACGTGAGCGGGATCAAAATTTTCGGACGAAAACGAGTAAATTTGGACTACATATGAAAGTTTTCTGACGAAAACGTATAAAGTCACACTGTTTACTGTTTAGCTAAAAAAACAGGGGTGACTGGAGTCACCCGGGCCACAATACCGTTTAGGTCTGTCAAACCTCCACAAGCCTAGTGTATTTTAAAGTTTTAACTCTTAAAAGACTACCATGTATTAATTTCACACTACAAAACCAAACACAACCCAAGCTTTTGGCTCATTTAATCACACAACAAAGCCAAGTTTGAGCCTAGCGTTTGGCTCGCTGACAAAAATGCACACAAGCTTGAGCCAAGATTTAATTAAGTTTGATGATCGAAAAAAAAAAAAAGATTTAATTAAAAATGCATAAAACTAATGAATAACTAAAAATCCAGCCGAGCTGCCGAGTTTGAGCTCGAGCTTGGCTCGTTTAAATAAGGAGGAAATCAAAGATAAAGGAAGCATGGAAAGAATCAATCAAAACGGGTTAATAGCTACGCACGTGCAAGAGTCACCGACGTTGCCGCCACACTGATGAAACGACATGACAGCCTGCACCTTCAACCCATGCTTCTTAGCCATCTCCAACAGCTCCGCATACCCACCCCAGTTATACTCCCCAGGCTTCTCTCTCTCCACCAACCCCCACCACACGTCCATCATTATCCCCTCCACACCCGCACTCTTCAACGCCTGCAAACTCCCATTCATCGCCTTCCGTCTGTTCACTCCGTTCGCCATCGTCACACTGTCCAACGGCATCATCACGTACACCGGCACACCCGTACCCGTACCAGTTATATCTCCATGTTCTCTCACCACCGGTTCCTCCGTCATCAACGCCTGACACGCCACCGACAGATCCGCTCTCATCGGACTCATCGGCGGAGACGGTGATAGCCTCTCCATTTCCGCCGGTTGCTTCTGTACGGACACGCGGATGTTCGCCGGTGGTGTCCGCCACACGGCGGAGGCGCTCACTACTGCTGTCGTTGGCTCCGTGTGGCCGGAGTCGGTTGCGATTGGAGTACCGGTGAAAGCACCTCCGATCTGGTTTAAACTCATAGCCATGAATACAATGATGAATATACCATATAATATTCCTTAACAAACAAAATATAACACCGATTGAATGCTTATAAATTCTGGAATGAGAATCAATGGGTGTGTATATATGATTTTAAATATAAGAAGGAGACTTGGAGATTCAACAAGGATTACGTGAATATGATTTTAAATTAGCATTTAGCAAGAAAAAGTCTAAATAAATAAAATAAAATAAAATTAAATATATAAATATTATTATTATTGTTATCTTGAATGAACCGTGAAGTAAGTGCCACGTGTAAGAGTGGAAAAGTATACGGCGAAGCGGATGGGACGGATGTGATCATCTCCGGAGTCATGTGAAATGGGCGGTGACGACGCGCTTTATCGGTTTCACGAAAAGTATGGTCCACGACCACGTGGCGTTAACCGAGTGATACCAACTCGCCCAATGTGTCGTAGTCGAGATGATACAAAATGGATCCGGATGATTTCAGAAAGAGGATTGAAAAGGAATACTTAAATTAGATATTATTTTTTTGTGGTGAATATGTTTTTTCTGCTAAACATTATTATATGAAAAAGATTATTATTATTATAGCACATAAGAGAGTTAAGTGAGTTTATGCATTGTAATTTTTCGAGTTAATGAAAGTTACAAGGATCGAGCTTATGATCTAAATTCGTTTTGTGTTTTCGCTTCTGGTAACCAAACTTCAATTGGTATCAGAGCCAAGTTCAAGAAATCGATAATTGGTCAGCGGCGATCGGTGGCTTGAGAGGAGCTATCAATCGCGGAACCGAGTTGGGTTCGTACTGATACGTCGGAGTATCGGCGTGGTATAGTTACAGCGGTGCAGTGAGTAGGATATTTGTGCGACGACAATTAGGAAACAAGTCGGTTCCCGTCGAGGCGTAGCTGGTTATTGGCTACAGTGAACAATCCGTTTGTGGTGGCAGTAGGCTCTGCCTGATCGGGGAATTCCGGTTGCGTACGATTCGTATATCAGTTTTCATAATTGTGTGGATTTGTGATTACGTAAGGGGGTTAACTTTAAGGTTTGTTTTCTTGACAATTAAAGGGCATGTCACAAAAGTCAAAAGGTGACCGAAACAAAGAAGGTAATTCGTGGAAGAAAAGGGATTATTCAGGGGTTCAATGTTTTCGTTGTGACGAGATGGGTCACTTCGCCTCGGTATGCCCGGCGAGAAGAGGAAAACGTGCCGAAGCTAACCTAACCGAAGCAAACGAGCTAACAACAACTAAGGAAGTTTTGATGAAGATTAGTATTAATGATCAAGTCATGTTGAGTGAAGAAAACGTGCATCCTAAGCGGTACGAGTCAGAACCGATGGAGGATGGTTTTTGGTACCTCGATAACGGGGCGAGCAATCATATGACGGGTATGAAATCTTACTTTTCTGAATTAGATTAAACTGTTGTTGGGCAAGTTCGTTTTGGTGATAGTTCGTGTATCGACATCAAGGGAAAAGGTTCCATTACAATTATTTGTGATGATGGTATTGAGAGAATTATTTCAAACGTTTATTTTATCCCGAACTTAATGAGCAATATTTTAAGTTTGGGACAAGCAACCGAACATGGGAGCAAAGTGATTATGGAGGATGATCAACTTTTACTTCTTGATAAATCGAGAAAGGTGATTATGAAGTCGGTTAGATCTAGAAATCGGTTATACAAGGTTAGGCTTCGGGTTGAAACACCGATCCGGGTTGAAATACCGATCCGAGTTGAAACATCGATGTGTTTGCTATCAATTACTTCGGTTAAAAAGTTTGATGACCGAAGTACTCCTATGGTTAATCTCGGTACCGAACCCGGTAAAAAGGCATACCGGAAGCACAACCCGGTTAAGAACCAAACTTCAATTTTTTATGAGAAAATAAGGTGGGACCGGGTTGATAAGAATCCTAAAAACCGAGTAAATTTGATTCAGAGTAGCCCGAGTAAGGTTGCAAAGAATGTTGCAGTCCAAGCTAAAGGTTCGGTTATTTCTTTGTCTGGTATGCAAACTGATCCGGGTCCATCCACCGTGAGACGATTGACTCGAACCACCATTTTTCCAAAGAATATTAATGATTTTATGTTGGAAAGAAAGGTTCGTTTCGAGCAAGGAAGAGACAACGATATTGATGACCCGAAAATACTTTTAACTTAATATGGTGAACCGACGAGTTATGTCGAGACATCCGGAGTAAAAGAATGGGAGAATCGAGACAAAAGAGAGATGCTCGAAGTTAAAAGTCCAACAATATTGAAGTTTGGTGACCAGAATCGAAAACACAAAACGAATTTAGATCATAAGCTCGATCCTTGTAACTTTCATTAGCTCGAAAAATTACAATGCATAAACTCACTTAACTCTCTTATCGATATAACCCACAAGCTCGGGTATATATACTAATTTAGATTTTAAAACCAAACTAGACTAGAATACAAATACTATAATCATATTCAAATATTAATTGGTAAAAACAAATCTAAATAATAATTAATAAATAAATTCCTTGTTGTCCAAGTCATTGGCTCGACTTGTTCACCAAGTAATTTATTCCATGTAAACCAAGTCACGTGCTCAACTTGATAAACAAGACACGAACTCATCATAGGCTCGATGAGTCGGCCAAACCCGCCTTATTGACTCGATGACGGAAATTAAGTCCAACAATCACCCCCTAATTTCCGACTTGAAATAGATGGTCTTTGACTTTAAACTTGTTTTCTTTGACATGATGTTTTGACCCATGATTTTGACCTTCTCGGCTTTCACAACCATATTGGTCTTGATCTCCCGGAACTCCTCTTGATCCATGACTGTGTTCTTTTGGTTCTCCCGAACTCGACTACTTCTGTGACCCTGTCCCCGACCATTCACTCGGTCGTATGAACTTGCATAACCACTCATTTGGCTGCAATCCCGATAATCTAATCGAGTGAACATCAATCTTTCTTGATCATCTTTTGTTCCCGAATCAAAACACGAGCACATATTTGAAATCCTTGGTCAAAACATAGCTCGTTCAACCCGTATAAAAACACACACCGATTGAACTGGCTCGTCCAGTCCAAATAAAAACCCGGTCTAACCAACTTGTTTAACCGATAAAAATAACTCAAGCTTGTAAAACCAAGAAAACAAAGATATACCAAGTTGTTTTAATCTTTTGTTATTCCTCGTCGGTCACCAAAAGGAAACAAATACCGAAATTTTTTTCTTCGGGTTATCGTAGCACACAAAATCAAATAATAGATGGTGTGAAAAATTTATTTTCGTAACCTGTTGAAGCGTCCAGTAATTTAACTTCAAATTAATTCAACACCTATTGATTAATTAATGGTAAAACAACTACACCAAAAAGCAAACCTGCTTGTTTCCCACTAGCCGCCTTCCACCGTTCCGATCACAACCCTTTTAAACTTGGTTGTAATTCCGATCACAACTCAACCGACTTGACCGAACCATCCTTACCGATCACGAGTTTGATCGATGTACTGAGTCTTCGATCACCTCCTCACCGATCACGACTTTGATCGATCAACACCAAGAGCTTAACCGCTCTCATACCAATTCAAGTCCCGGATCGATCCGGGATAATAAACGAGAGTCATTCGTTTATTTGGTGATTGATTATCGATCCGGGACTTGACTCATCCATGCTCTTTAACATATTCAACTTTGATTTTACGTTGAACTTATCAATTATCACACATAATTCTAATCTAAAGTAGTTATTCAACGAGAAATGCGGATTTAGTTAATCATAATATATCTTGGATGATGGTATATTATAAAACTTAGTTAAGTACCTGTAAATATACACATAAGGTCGTACTCCCTGTAGGAGAGCGTCCTACGACCAAGGGTGGTGCGATCATGCTCATACATCACATAGTACCACCTATGTAAGGATCCAGACATACGTATACCACAGCCTGAGGGCTAGGTTTATACCCATAGTTATAACGGTTTTAGGAACACATAGTTCCTTGTAAACAATTTCACATAACAAGTTTGACTCATTTGAAAACAAGTTTAAAAGTTTGGGGACGTATTCACCTTGTCTCTTTAGGATCGACTTCACCCACCGTCCAAGGGTCTTTCCCTTCTTTATCTCGCACCTATAGTACGAGAATAAATATTTGTTAGTTGGATACACGATCCGGCTTAAGACCTTTAGTCTTATTTTATATCTCAATCCTCGATTGAACCTTTAGTTCAATTCTCTTTTACTTGAAAACTTTTAGTTTAAAAGTAAATTATAAACCTTTAGTTTATATTCAAAACCCGACGTTTTTTCTTCTCTAAGAAACGTAATCTTTTTCTTTTATTATTTAAGAATACTCTTTATTTATTAAATAATATTTTTATAACAAAGAATATATACATATATACTTACACACATATATATGTAATCATAATATTCAATAATAATATTTTCATTCGTTTCTTTGTTATGTTTTCTTTTCTTTTCTTTTATCGAGGTATCGAGTATAACCTCGATTTTAGGGCTTAAGCCTTAATATAATATTGAATTATATTGAATTCATTATTACGCCTAACCTTAGTGGCGTATAGAAACTCTAGGGACTTTGAGCAGCACTACAACGCTGCTTGATCTCTTTTGGTCGTCAAACGATAACGCCAAACTTCAACTCTCGACAACACGCTTATCGAGATTCATTGCCATTTTAACAACACCGATTTGGTATGTGGGTGGAGGGTAGCACAAACTCTAAGGAAACGTCGGTTACACAAACGAGAGATTCAAGGCACGCTTATCGAGGAAACGAGGCACGAATTTCGAGGTATTCTAGAGAGATAGTAGAGAGATGTGAGAGCAGCTTTTGGGATGTGGAAATGATCTGCCCTTGTCCGCTATTTATAGAGCTCAATTTGGTTCCCATCGCGGTACGCGATGGATCCCTGGGCTGACCTATCGCGTACCGCGATATAGGTCAGCTGAGTCACAGCGTAGACCTGCCACGTGGCGACACGTGGCGGCAGTGTTGCCACGTGGTGACACGTGGCAGCACATAGTGCCACCGTGTGCCACGTGGCACACGTGTCAAACATTGTCAGACACCCCATCGCGGTACGCGATGGGAGTCTCTTCTGACTCGTCGCGTAGCGCGATGGGCCAGGAAAACAGATTTTTCATTTTTAATCTTCAAGTTTGGATTTTGGCAATTTTGATCCCTAGACTTTGAAAAGTTAATACTTTGAACTCGAAATTTTCACGTTGTTACATTTTGCTCTTGAGAAAAAAATTAGCTAACAAAAAACAAAATTTACCTATTGAAATCTACCAGGTAAGTTTTATAAATAAATAATTAATGAAATTTTATGATTAGTTTAATCAGTTCATCAAGGTGGTCCCCATGCTATACAAATAGAATAGCCCAATTACATTTTAGTATTTTACACATAATGATAAAGAGCCGTGCTTCAAATAATTAAATCTGATATATTGAAATACTAGGTTAGCTACCCGTGTAGCATACGGGTTAAATAAATAAATTTATTCAAATAATAACACAATGTGAAATACAAAAACTTTCTTCAACAAATATAAAGATATATTATATTGTAGAATAAATTACACAATTTGGAAATAAAAAGTTATTAGAAAATTCATAAATTTCAAAATATTTCTTTGTACACAATATTTGTAGTTTTATTTGTAACTTTACTTTCAATATCAAAACTTATTAGTTTCACATTGTTTCTGTTTTTATCTCTAGATAATGAAGCATATAACTGACCATAAGTTAAAATTAATTGTCTAAGAAACAATAAACTATCTATAATGATTGATCTTAGCTTATATTAATTTTCATTGCAAACAATAATAAAGTGAAAATTTCATTCTTTGAAATTAATTATTTTATTAAGGTGTAGGATTTCTTTTAAGAATAAAAGTATGAGTTCCAATATTACTTCTGGATATGATTTCAGCTTCTGTAGCACGATTATCATATTGTATTTTCATATGTAGTCTAGTTTCATTGCATATACCAAATTTCTAGTTAATATTTTAAGCAACATAACATCGACTTTTAGGGCTAACCTATGACTTGACAACCTAATATATTGAGGCTATTTAAAACATCATGAAACTAATACTTTCTTGTAACATATTATTTTATGGCTGATAGATACCATTTGAAAAATGGTAATATTTTCATCTCCCGAAAACATGGATAACAACGTTTGCTAATTATTTGAACGACCTCATTTTTTGGTGCAATTCGTTCACAATTTGTCGTCTGATTAACAATTTGCTAACGTCTAACATTTTATTCCAAAGATAAGAAGTTTTCTTATCCACCTGAAAACCAAAACATGTAGTATGGTATTTATATTTTGTTAATTTTTAAGATGATAAACTTAACATAAATGATGAGTTTATTAAATAATCAATTAGAAAAAGAAGTTGTAAATAGTTATTTTTAAACCAACCCGTGACCGAAACTCATTCTATTCATAAATTGTTTTTACCTGAACCATGTTTAATACTTTAACCAGTTAAAGAAACCAGCTCGTTTATATTAACATAAACACTGAGAATACATCAATAGTGAATTTTCTTTTAAGGGTTCGAAAAAAAAACTTGTAATTTAGTAAACAATCATATATATATATATATATATATATATTTAATAAGCTAAATTTTATTGAAATTTTAAATTTAAGTTAATCTTGCCTATTCATCTAATAATATCATTTCTAATAAAACCTTGATAATTAATTAACTAATATATAATAGATTTAAAACCTTAATTTTTATAATCATTATTCAATATCAACGTGAAAATTGATTACTTATAAATACATAATATTAATGACCAATACAATGTATTTATATAAAACAAAATAACATATTTATGTTGGTATTTAATTTTTAAATTAAAAAAAGTTATTAAAAAGAGAAAATGAAATATTAAAAAGAAAAAATGAAATACAAAACAATTAATAAGAAAGAGAAATGTATTTAATATGTGAGAGATGAGGGAAATTTTAGTAAGAAACATTTTGGTGATGACATGTGGCATTAGAAAACTTTATTTATTATATAGTATAGATATTTTCAAGGATACACTAAGATAACAAGATGGATATTTATCAAAGGGCTTTGGTCTTATGTATCTAACGAGTATATATGATTTTTCTACATATAAGATTGAGGGTTTGAGTATTGTGGTGGACAACGAGATAGATTAGAAAGTAGGATTAGAATGTGTATGTTGTTTGAGTATTGTGGTGGACAACGAGATAGATTAGAAAGTAGGATTAGAATGTGTATGTTAGCCATTAAAAATTAAACTAAAAGACATGCAAAACACAGTATCTTTAGCCTACGGTATTAACGTGTGTAACGTGATTTCTTTTCTCATAAGCCTGAAGTTTATGTAGTGAACAATGATCTTGATTTAAAAGTAGGTTTAATGAGTATATGTTATCCATAAAAATTAAATAAACAAGAGATTAGCAAAGTATCATATATGCTAAAAAGAGGTAATATTAAGTTAAGTTTTCTTAACATAACGCTTTTAAAAGTATTTATCTGGTTTCATAACTTTTTTATTTTACCATTATCAATCTACACTCTCTAATTAGAGGCTACAAGTTTTGCCACTTGTTATTCATATATTAAACTTCATCCTCTTTAATTTATAATAGTTATCATTCTTAAATTTGTGCTTCAAATTTTGTTAGTTTAATATTTACCTTCTATTTTTTTTTTCTAACATTTGATATTTATAATTATCTTTTACTTTGAAATTGGTTTAAATACTATTGTACAATGACTGTATTAATAGTGTTTAACGGGTTTATTGTTTATTGTATACTAATTATTTATTAAATATTGTATTTTCAAGAACTACACGTATAATACACGAGCCTCAAACTAGTAATTAAATATTATAGTAGAAGCAGTCGGAGGGTCCTACAACAGGTCCCTTTTCTTTTTCCAATATTATTTTCAATTTTTCATCTCTAGATCTGTTAACAACAACAATTTTGATATAAAACTTTTGATAAGCAAGTAAAAAATTTGTGAATAACATCTTTCAATTATATAATAATAAATAATAATTAACAAAGAAATATATTTGAAAACAGTTTTACAATAAAAAGCATACATGTGTTGAGAAAAAAAATATATAATAGTTGTGTAAAGGAATAGAAGAGTGTTGAGTGGGTATGGGTGGCCTGTCAGAGTGGAACCTGGAATAGGTCCGTGACAACGAAAGTATGGGCCTGGATGAAATACGCACCTCCATACACAACCACACACATTTGCAATGGACCACGTCGTATCGTAGGCTACAATTTCACTAACAAACAATATTAGTAGTATTAACTTAAATGAAATAACCTTAACGTTTAGTGGAAATATCATGAAATTTCAATTAATATACTACTTTGTGTCGAGTCTTACGTTAATACTAATAGGACTATTTACGTGACGAACCGATTTGACGAGGTCTTGTTTGTGCTTGGCTTGTTTACAAAACGAACCGAGCCAAAATCAAGCAAACATTTTTCAATCTGCCTTGAGAGGATTTCGAACATAACTAATTTGTGTTTCAATCCCTTTAAAATTTTCTACAAGAAATAAGTTTTTAAGTTAAATCTGAAAGGAAAATAAATTACTAGCTTCCAATGGTGAATGATAGTTAGGGTCAGGGGTGGTCCCGGCCCCTCCGTTTTTTTTGCGCAGCATGGTAATTTTACTCGTTTTCGTTTAACATTTTTTCTATATTGTGTAAATTTATCCGTTTCCAACCGAAAATTTGATCCCAACCCCCTTCGTTTACGGATTTTTTAATATGTATTTTCGTCCGCCTCCCTCGACATCTTCATTCAAGCTTCACCACTGCTAACTCCCATGTTCGAGAGTTCCACGTTAGGAAAAGAAGAGAAGGAAAGAAAAAAATGTGGGTTTTCTTTCTTTCGTAAAGAAAAAAAAAAGAAAATAAAGGAGCTAAAAGGGAAAGGAAATAAAAAATGTACATGAAACAAATTCTTAATGCCCTAAAATTTGAAGTGAGCAACTGAAATTATGAAACTAACAAAGTGAGAAAATTTAAAATGATTTAAAAAATCAACAAACATATAATTCGAGTAACTTGAATCAAACCGAACGCAGTGTATGTTTGCTTTTGCTTGGCTTGTTTTCAAATTAAATTGAACCAATCGGCTCATTTACAAACCGGGCCGAAATATAACAAGCATTTTCCAAGTAAGCGGCGAGCAAACGATGAATGACAAGTGGTTTGGACAACCCTACATGCAGTAACTTAAATATTATTGTCTCTTAAAATTCACAAATTAAGTATATTATAGTTAATCTAACTTGTATAAAGTTAAACTGGAATCTTACGATCACTCGTGTCACCTTTCACAAGATGCTGACATATTATGTATAAACTTTCTATATTACCAAAATTAAATAAAATACGTAACACCAAAATTAAATAAAACACGCAACTTAAAGAAAAAGAACAAAAATTGTGTTAAATATCTATCTATATTCTATATATATCGAATCTGTTATCAATTCCATCTTCGTTGTCTTACTTTGTCTTTAGCATTGCATGTGAATTCCTATTGGTTGGGGGCCTTCTTTCTTTTCTTAGTAATTATGAATTAGTCCAAAAAATATACTTTTAAACCTTTTTCCTTCACAAAACATTTAGTGTGGTAGATTATGACACATGGTTTGTCAATCTCTTCTATTAAATAACTTAGTTTAAGATGCAATATATCACATAAATGTACTATAAAACATATATAGCCTCTAAAGATTATGAAAACTAATTAACTTTATTATTAGTAGTACTATAAAATTATATAAATACGTTAAAATAATAATATAAAAAACCCTGATTAAATTATATATTAATTATGGTAAAGATGAATCACAATAAACAATAACAAGTTTTTTGACCTCTGTGTTGCCGGTTGGTCAATTTAAATAGTCAACAATATACGATAATTGGTAAAGCCACTGCGACTCCAACACCACCAGGGTGGAATCCAACTACGATAGATGATCATACTTAAATGTAAGTTAAAATAAGCATGTCCTAACTATATATTCGAAATTTAAGAAAACATAGTATTTTAAAATTTGTAAGGGAAAATAATATATGCTAAAAATTAATTATGAAAATAAAAAAGATATTAAAATCAAACTCGAAAATGAATGTAATTGATTTTGAAAAATGAATGTTGCTATATAAAGGTGTCTAATTTGAAAATTGAAAATTAGTAACTACCATTGAAAAAGCTTGTACATGTGTAATGAACTAATAAGTTTATTTCATGAATAGTATTTATTGTGAGATAACTAATATTTGGTTTTTAAGATAGAAAAATGTTCAAATAAAAAGAAAGAGTTTCTTAAGAATGGTAAGAACCAATAGATTTTTGACAAGTGGCATTACAACCAATGGTGAAAGAACAATTTTAAGAAACTATGTCGGTTATAGTGGTGAAAGAGTAATTATAAGAAACTATGTCGGTTTTTGGTAATTTTAAATCTCAACCATTGATTAGCATGATCCAATGGCTATGATTTATTCCTAGTCTTCCTAGAAAACTAATTCTTTTTAGTATAATCCTCCCCTTTTAAGATATATATAATATATGATCTATCTAGTAAACACTAAAGCCACCAAAAAAAAATAAAAAAGATAACTAAATTATCTTAACAAAATTTATATTTGCATATGACTCATGTATTCTCTTTCTATATATTTCTTTCTGTTTTGAAAAATGAAAATCTTCCAAGGTACTCCGTATAAAACAAAGAAGAAAACGTTATCCGCAAAAAATCATGTAACCACCACCACAGGGCCAGTGCTTTATTATAAATGGCTGATTGAATATATAAATATAAAATAGGTAATAAGTATATTAATAATTTCAAACATTATTTGAATAGTCAATAGTTCCATGCTAAATAGTTTTACTAGTAGTTTGGCGATGGCAAATGTTTGTCGGTATCACCAAGCATGATATATATATTGAGCTATATATATATATATATATTTAAACTTGATTATGCTTTACATTAAACATATGTTATATCCATTCTCAACTACTTGATGTACTATCTATCTATCTAGTTAGTTTTGTCAGGTCTCCACATTCATTTCTGCCACTAACTAATTACTCTTTTATAAAACAGTTTTAACTGTCTTCTGTCAATCAAACTGCCTGCTTAAGACTTAAGGTCTGTGTTTTATGTATTCAGTATCAATGTATATATAACTTGTTATCTTTATTAACTTACACTTGGAGTTCATATATATTTGTGGTGACAGGATGAGAGTGGCGGTGGTTGGTGCGGGCATTAGCGGATTGGCGGCTGCGTACGAGCTTACGAAAGCCGGTACCGAGGTGGTGTTATATGAAAAGGAAGACTACCTTGGTGGCCATGCCAAAACTGTCACCATGGATGGTGTTGACTTGGACCTGGGCTTCATGGTCTTCAACAGAGTATGCATTACTTAATTACAAAAATTTATAAACTGGAATTTTGAAACAAGTTGTTAACTAGCTAATTATTTATTTAATATGTAATTTGAAATTGGTAAAATGATTAGATGTGTGTGATTTTAAATTGGTAGAATGTTATAGAATGCATATAATCCACCACTGATTAAGTCAGCAATATAAAATAAACTGTTGTTTATATAAGTTTGTTAATATACAATGTAGGTGACATATCCCAACATGATGGAATTGTTTGAGACACTCGGAGTTGATATTGAGCTTTCCGATATGTCATTCTCGGTGAGCTTAGATGACGGAAAAGGCTGCGAATGGGGCAGTCGAAACGCTTTATCCGGTTTATTTGCACAAAAAAAGAATTCGCTAAATCCTTACTTCTGGAAGATGATTCGAGAAATCACTAACTTTAAAGACGACGTTTTAAGGTAGTAGATTTAGATTACATTTCAAATGTTTTATCCCAAATGCGTTGACCGATTTATCTATATGCATATGTATAGGTATCTTGAAGAGGTTGAACAGAACCAGGATATTATCGATAACCAAACATTGGGAGACTTCATCAAGTCACATGGTTACTCTGAATTGTTTCAAAAGGCTTATCTTGTAAGCCTTTCATATATAACTATTTTTTCTTTATGAATAATATACTTAATGTCACTTTTAAGTTAAAATTTATATAACAGGTTCCGGTATGCTCCTCTGTCTGGTCTTGCCCTGCAGAAGGAGTTTTAAGCTTCTCCGCATTTTCGATTCTTTCATTTTGTCGCAATCATCATTTACTCCAGGTATTTATTTATTAACAATTTAAAAAAAATATCTAAATATTTCACAGCATGCATTTGAAAATAATATTTCATAATTGTCGATTTTTTTACCAGCTCTTTGGTCGCCCTCAGTGGTTTACCGTCAAATGGCGTTCACAGACGTATGTTAAAAAGGTAATTCTTTATCTTCAAGGTTATAAAATAAAATTTTTCACAAATAAGAACTATATTATCTTAGACTGTTAGTTATATGCTCAAAGGTGAGAGAAGAACTAGAGAACAGAAGCTGCCAAATAAGAACAAGTTGTGCGGTTAAGTCTGTCTCAAAACATGATGATGGTAATTATATTTGCATATATATATATATATATATAATGTTTAGGACTCTTCTACTGTTACTGTTATTGATGTTAAGGATTTATTGAGCAGGTTGTTTAATAGTGTGTGAAGATGGATCTGAAGAAAGATTTTCTGGATGCATAATAGCCACACACGCACCCGATACTCTCAGGATATTAGGAGAAGAAGCGACATACGAAGAAAAAAGAATACTTGGCGCTTTTAATTATGTTTATAGGTATGCTGATAACAAAAGAACACATTTTAGCCCTCGAGTAGGACCAAGATCGAGTACACTCGCATGTAAAGAAATAAACGTGACATAATTCACATATGAAAAAATTCAAGTTTTTTTTTTTGCAGTGATATTTTCCTTCACCGTGACAAAAGTTTAATGCCCCGGAACCCGTCAGCATGGAGTTCATGGAACTTTCTTGGAACAGTGGACAATAGAGCTTGCTTAACATATTGGTTAAATGTGCTTCAGGTTTATATCATTCATTCACTTTTATCCAAGAGTTAAACTGAACTATGCTTTATGTTTTCAATAATCTACAATAAAATGCAGAACATTGACGAAGTGAACGGGCTACCTTTTCTGGTTACGCTAAATCCACCCCGAAAACCAAAAAATACGTTTCTGACATGGACAACCGGACATCCGGTCCCATCAGTTGCTGCATACAAAGCTTCACTTTTGCTTAATAATATTCAAGGGAAGAGAGGAATATGGTTCTGTGGCGCATACCAAGGTTAAAACTTAAAAAAATATTTTATGTTAGTGAAGCAAAATAGCAAATGTTTTTTATATTTATGGATTATTATTTGTTGTTCATAGGTTACGGGTTCCATGAGGATGGACTAAAGGTAAATAACTACTTTAGTACATTTGACATGTGAGCGTTTAATGTTTGTATCGCATGTATCTCAATCGTTTTACATTGTTTCAGGCTGGTATGGTTGCTGCAAACAGCTTGCTTAATAAGAGTTGTGAAGTTCTAAACAACCCGAAACATATGGTACCTTCGTTATTGGAAACCGGTGCCCGGTTTTTCGTTGCTAGGTTCCTTCAAGATTACATTGCTATGGGCAGTTTGATGTGAGTAATATATATTTTAACTTTAAAACTCCATACATAAGCCAACTTAATATATTGTTTAATTTGTACAGATTATTGGAAGAAGGCGGTACGATGTTTGCCTTTGAGGGAACTAGAAAGAAGTGTCCTTTGAAAGTATATTTGAGAGTTCATAATCCACAGTTTTATTGGAAGGTCAGTTAACGCAGCAGTTGTCAAGAAACCGTATCTTTTGTTATAGAAACAGTCCAATAAGTTATACTATTTATCTGTTGTTTTTCAGATTGTTACAGAAGCTGATTTAGGCCTTGCAGATGCCTACATAAACGGAGACTTTTCATTTGTTGATGAAAAGGAAGGTCTTTTGAATATGTTTGTGGTACGATTAACGGTTTTTGGATGATATATAATAAAGTAGTCACACTTTATGCTTCCTTACTGAACTTGTCATGTTTCATAGATATTCATTTTTAACAGAGATTTACAAAGTTCTGCCTCCGCGTGTACTAAGAGGTAGTTTAGTTAGTTAGTTAGTTAGTTATACATAAGTAACATAACCTTCAACTGAGTTATACACTTCATTTATGGATTATGTTTAATTTTGTTAGAGGAGGGTGGTGGACACCTATGTTTTTAACAGCTGGGGTTGCATCTGCTAAGTATTTTTATCATCATATTTCGAGGCAAAACTCTCTTACTCAAGCCCGAAGAAACATATCTCGCCACTACGATCTGGTACTTCAAATTAAATTTCTTCGTTTTAGGACTTTAGTAAGCAAACTTAGCAAGCAGTTTAACATATTTCATTTGTGGTGTTTAGAGTAACGAACTCTTCGCCCTCTTCTTGGACGAGACCATGACTTATTCATGTGCAATATTCAAGGTGAGAATTTCAACTTTCAACTCTATGTTTCAAAATTCTTGTTGAAATACAACTCTTTGTTGATGTAATAGAGTGAAAATGAAGACTTGAAAACAGCACAGATGAGAAAAATCACTTCATTGATTGAAAAAGTGAGTTCTTTTGTGCCATTTTAGTTTTTGTACTTAATCTTAATATTAATGAATTCTCTATATAATAGGCAAAAGTTGAAAAGAATCATGAGGTTCTTGAGATAGGATGTGGTTGGGGGACTTTAGCGATAGAGTTAGTGAAACGAACAGGGTGTAAATACACAGGAATCACCTTATCCGAAGAGCAACTAAGATACGCAGAAAGCAAGGTGAAAGAGGCTGGCCTACAGGACCACATCAGATTTATGTTATGTAATTATAGACAATTACCACAAAACTATAAGTTCGATAGAATAATATCCTGGTGAGCACGAATGGCCTAAAAATTATATAAATTTGCTTCATGACAGTTGCATAATGTATCGATATATATTGTATAACATGCGTTTGTGCTTGCAGTGAAATGCTAGAAGCTGTAGGACATGAGTACATGGAAGAGTTCTTTGGGTGTTGTGAGGTGGCATTGGCGGAAAATGGGATATTTGTGTTGCAGGTAAGTTGTGGATTAAAAAGTATAATCATGTTATCATAATGACTAATGATAACTTGGGAATGTTTAGTATATATCGATCGCGGACATGAGATATGACGAGTATAGGAGAAGCTCGGATTTTATAAAAGAATACATATTTCCGGGAGGGTGTTTGCCTTCATTTAGCAGAGTGACATCAGCTATGGCTGCTTCATCCAGACTCTGGTACTACCTTTACTTAATGTTGTTTATTTCTTTGACTTTGACTTTAATGCTCATATGAAGAGATAATGGCAGTGTGGAGCATGTGGAAAACATAGGGATACATTATTACCAGACACTAAGATATTGGAGAACAAACTTCATGGAAAAGCAAAGGTAAAGATTTATGATAATTAGTTGCGACTTACGAGTTGTTTTAATGTACATACTTGACATGACTTATTTTCTGGTTATAGCAAAATACTAGGTTTGGGGTTTGACCAAAAATTTATTCGAACGTGGGAGTACTATTTTGATTACTGTGCTGCTGGTTTTAAGACGCATACACTTGGAGTATATCAGGTAAATTTTACTTCAGATTACACCAAAATCTTTACTTGATAACCTGATAAACATATGTTGATTATATTGTTGTTTGTTGATTGAAGATTGTGTTCTCAAGGCCAGGAAACATCTCTGCACTACACAGCGGCATTCCCTCCGCTTATTCTTTTCCTTGAATTCAGAATGTAATACATTTTCATTCATCATTCAACTCTGTTTTTTCTCTTTCCTTTTTGTATGTCTTGAATATTTAAACACAAAATAAAACACACAAATGGTTGTTTTTAGTTTATAGAAATTTATATACACGGGTGGTCACTGCTTTTCAAAAATAACAGTTACAGTCTTCACCATCCACTGATGCCTCAGTAGAAACATATATGTTTGGTCCTTAGCACTAACTGCAGTAAAATTATGTTAATGTTAAATCAATTTAAAATGATCAGTTTAGCCTTACTAATAAACCAACTTTCTTTTTCATCTTCATCACTCAACCTCGTCCCCTACATACACATACCATCTTTTTCGACCCCCACCTTCATCACTGGTCACTCATGTGTTAGTGATACGTCCAACTCCAGTCAACCATATGATCGCCTATAAGCAAGTCGCCGTCAAATGTTGAGCTTGTCACTCTGTTAAAGAGTACCATTCAAATGTGTTGGGAAAAAGTTTCCAAATAGGGAGTTGGCGAGTTAGCATGAGAATGACAGTCAGTAAGAAGGTGATGGTATTGATAAGGAGATTTGATGTATTTCGAGCTATTTCATCATCTTCACGACATATCAGGGGAAACTAGGATTCAAATGTTAAGTCACTGTCAACCTAGATCAAAATTATGAATTTTAAATATTGATTATTTTCTTACATTATATTTTGTGTTTCATGAATCCATCTATTTTGAATACAACTCTTGAAATAATGACTTTGGTAGTTTTCTTAATGAAATTTGTAGAGTTTTAAAACAGAATTAACCTTACATAAATTGTGTTCTGATTCAAAAAGTTGACATAGCAAATCACTGTAATCCATTTCAGCAAATATTAAAATTGACAATAAACTTCATGCCATACAACAAAATTACTAAAGGCACTGCTTCAAACTTCAAACCATATGTGAGACAACCAACAGGCATGGTCTTGTTAAAAAACACATATCAGACGGTTCAGAAGTAGTTGCAGTTGCTTGATCAGCCAACTTTCATGCATCAAAACAAGTATGCAACAAAAACCAAATGTCATCAAAACAATGCGCAATTCTTACCGTTTTGGCTTGTCTTTTCCTAAATCATATATAAATCAAACGACAAACATGTCGTCCATCATTTCATATCCAGTCTAATGGACTAATGAAATATGTTAAAATTCCTAGAAGATAACCCAAGCTATAACTACAGAGAACCGTGACTTGTAGGGTATCAATTACCCTACATAGTAGTCAAGTAAATATAATAAAATGGACCCCTTCCTAAATTGACATACCATCCAGAAATAGAAACTCCACCCGAATGATGAATGCAACGTGTTACGTGTCTTCATCCACATCAGCATAATCACTTTCAAGCTCCAATTCACCGCTTTCTCTCCTCCTGTACAACACAAGGGCACAGGGGACAAATGATTATGCCATTGTCAAAGTTCAACTACCACTACCATTACCGCTACAACTACCATTATAACTACCGCTATCCACTACAACTAATCAATCAAATCCTTATGCTAGCTTTACTCCTACAAGCAACTTCTTCTTACTCCTACTTGTATACGACCTTTCACCTGCTAAACACATCAGATATCCATCCAGCACAGCATTCAAAATGTTAACAAAATTATCTTAAAACACCATTATAGATAACAAAATCTAGTACACACTATAATAAAATTAAGCAAGCCAACACAGAAGCAAATCATTAATCAAAACATACTACTCAAAAAACACTGCTTATTTTAAAATAAAACCAGCAAAGTAAATAAACTGCAAACTACTGAGAATCAAGCAAGCCAACCAGTCTTGTTGTGGGCATGATTATCCATCCTCAAGAGCCATCATTTTTGCACCCGCAACAGAATAACTGTTTTGCATCCTCCATGATCAAAACCACTGTTTCTAACCCTGTCGAGCTGGAGCACTACCATAACCGCCATAGCCGCCTTGCCCACCATTTCCCTGATCACCTCTCCACCGTGAATTCCCATAACCTGAATTTCCATTTGCATCACCGCCATAACCACTTACCCCATAGTTACCGCCGCCACCAGACTGAAAATCAGCGCCAACACCGGCATTGCTATTTGGACCACTCCCAATACGGCCGCCAACAGCACCGTAACCAGCAGGATTACCATATGACCCATCACCGCTACCATACCCACCACCATAGCCGTACGCTTGGTTTCCATATCCAGCAGCTCCACTAGGAGACTGACCTGTAGGTGCCGCTGCTTGTTGACCACCAGCACCACCACCGCCAGCAACAGAACCACCCCATGGAGCATTACCATAAGCTCCAGCACCACCATATCCAGAATTAGGCTGAGCATTCCACGAACTTTGTGCTGGACCAGATGGGCCGCTTCCATAACCAGCATTCGGAACATTTGGATTACCATACGGTGCACCGGTTGGACCACCATAACCAGGATTCCCACCACCATATCCACCATAACCGTTGTACCCCATTCCATTACTTCCAGGACCATACCCATATCCAGGCGTACCATATCCACCAGACCCATAAGCCGGAAACCCACCACCATAACTTTTATTCTGCATATACCTACCAGAATCCATTCTACCCTCATAAGAGCCCGAATTCCCCCCAGCCCCACCATACCCTTGATACCCACCACCACCGCCACCACCCATCAACCGCCCACCGCCACCACCAAGATTCGCATCCTTCGGAAGCGCCCGTTTCACCTCCACTTGCTTCCCATTCAAATCATGAAACGTCTTGTGCAAAACCCTATCCACCGCTTCCTCCGAATCAAACGAAATAAACCCAAACCCACGCGGTCTGTTCGTCTGCTGATCATACATTACCACTACATCAGTCACCTGTCCATACCCCGCAAAATAATCACGAAACGTCTCTTCGCTTAACGTCGCCGGCAAACCGCCAACAAATATCTTCTTCGTCCTCATATTCCCACCACCTTCACCACCCCTACCACCACTAGGGTTTGCAGCTTTTGATACCTGTTGTTCCTCTCTTGACAACGCTCTCTTAGCCTCAACCTAAACACATACATATATAAGTATATAACCACTAGAGTTTGAATCAAATACAAATGAAATTAATGTGTTAATTGTGAGAATCAAGTAGAGTAATTATATATACAAGTCGACTAACTACATAATCACATTAAAGTAATTACATAATTACTCTATAATTACTCTATGATGTAATTACATAATTAGTCTTAGTGTATATATAATTACTCTATTTGATTCTCACAATTAGCACGTTAATTTCATTTGTACGATTAACTTCCCCCATAACCACTAATAGTTAATACATGAATAATCAATTAGCCCTAATTTACAAGATCTAGGGTTTGTGAAATTAATTAACGCATACCGTACGGCCATCAATGGTGTGTCGTTCTTGAAGAACAGAGTCGAGAACAGAAGGATCTGCGAAGACGACGAAACCGAAGCCACGTGGACGGCCGGTGATCTTGTCACGCATAATAACAGCCTGTAGAATGTCGCCGTAGTTGGAGAAATAGTCCTTGAGCTTATCCTCTGATGTCTCCCATGATATACCGCCGATGAATAGCTTGCCTTGATCTGAATCCATGGGGATGGATTAATGTGTTGTTAGGGTTTGGGTTTGGGAAGTATGGCGGATGGAGGCGATGATGGATGATGATGGGTCAAAGTGATGAGAGAGAGAATAATAATAATAATAATAATAATAATATTAACAAGTGATTTGGGGGGTGGACGGTATTCTTAATCGACGGACCAGATCTAATCTCACAAGATATTTTCACCTTCGAATATACTCCCGCACCTCACACGGTTGTAAAAAAACCCGTTTATACCTGGACTAATTTTCGATTAATCGCTAGTTAAATCGGTTGAAACTGAATAATTATGTATATGCATTTGAAAAGCTACATATAAATTTGAACCCAATTAATCCTAATTAGTTGTCAATGAGCTGGTTGTGAAGTGGTAAGGAGAAACTTGGTGTTCCGTGTGACTTAGATTCGGTACTAGCACATCATTTAGTTTTTGGGCACCAGGTGATAATGAGAAACTAGACAAGTAAGTGGGGTTCATTAGTTGGATCCTTGAACTAAACGTGTTTTTCTCTTATCGTACTGTCGTGACTTTGGACAAGTGTGATGACGGTTTTTCCCGTATCAAAAGGCGAGTTCACCCTGATGTGGTGAATTTAGTCAGTAGCGTATTTGGAGGATTCATTGGACGTAAAAAAATCATGAGTAATCTTCGTTAATCTCGATTAATCGTTAGTCCATGATCCACCGCTGAATAATGTCTAGCGATTTCTATAAAACTGATTACACTTTATCCAGGTAAGTAAAGTTAAAACTTTTATATTTTTGGCCTTTTCTTTCTTTCTTTTTTTTTTGTTTTGATTTTGTTTTTTTTTTTCTATTTAAGAATGTCACTTTTTAGTTATTAAAGATTGTTTGGTGCAAATGATATCGACATGGCTTGATCAAATTAACAACCGATACAAAGAGAAATGATAGATAAGATGGTTGGGGTTCTGCTTTTACCCTGTTTAGCTACTTTTGGTTTAGGTGTGTTTTTTGGTTTTTGAAGTTAAAAATTGGAATATGAAAGTGGAATGATTAGATGCTTTCATGATTAATTGTTCATCTCACTTTGGCTGAGTTGTTCTTAACTGAAATTTAATTGTTGAAAGTTTTAACTTCAATTTTAGGATATTGGAAGTTGTTCAAAAGTTTAGTTGATATCACATGTTTGAGTTGGTCAGATCACTTTGTATTTTAAACTTGTTTTTCTAAAAAGTGATACAGAAAAACAAGTTCAAAATACAGAGTGATGTGACCAACTCAAACAATTAACCAAACGCTAACCTGGTTAGTTTTGGGGTGAAAATTGTCATTCTACCAAGTTGAATGGGTAAAATGAAAATGTTATTTAACATGTATCCCAACATTTGCGGACTTGCGGTCATCATACCCGACTACTCCACCGTTTATGGTCATCATCTTCGGCAATTCATGCGATAGTTAGGGTTATTATAATCCAATAACCATAAAATCTATATTAAAACTTGTTATGTAACACGGAGAGATTTCTCAGTGATGAATTTTTAAAAAGTAAAAGCTCATACATAACAAGTATAGATTGTAATGTTCATTTTTAATGTTCACTCTCAGTGACGAATTTTTAATGTTCATTTTCTTTATCGAATGATATCATCATATTATTATTTATTTATTAGGCATCTATTTTTGTATTGTATTTTATTTATGCGACTGAACTGACCCGAATATAAAATTCAGACGTCATGTTAAAGAAATCCAAGCAATTGTAGGTGTCATCAGTTCTCTTGTATGTATGAAACAACAATTTGTGTTGGTTTGGTTTAGTTTAAAAGGTATGCTCGTCTCCTGAAGATCAACAATATGCTACATATGCGAGCCTCATCATCAGCTTCACTTCAAGCAGGACAAAACAAGAAGAATATGTGATTGGTATGAATTAAATCAACAAAATGTGTCATTAAATGAAGGAATATAAGGGATATAGTGGAAGTAAATCCTAGTGTCAAATCATTTACAGCACACATCATTCATTACATTGAAACTACTAGAACATGTATGAGGTTTAAGGAAGACCAAAATGTGTCACTAAATAAATTTGTTTTGCTTGCATGTTGCAAGTAGTGTGAAGGTTATTTGTAGATAAATTCAATCACATTTTAAAAATGACAAGAAAAAAAATATATATGCTATTTTTATAGGCCATGTATTGTTTCTATTTTCTTGAATGGCCAGTGGCAATTACAACAAAATAAACATAGGAGAAACTATAAATATTTTCATGAAATAAAAAACAAGTGGTACTAGTACCACCAAGAGGGAAGAGAATATACCATTGAATTTAAAACTAGTACACAACAAAATCAACCTAAATTATAAGCCACCAAAGTACATGTGGCTCTCAAGAATTCTAAAACCTCGTATATACATAAACCTATCAACACACATATCTTACCTCACACTTCAATGGCAACTTCATCAATCTCTGCGAATGTGCTTTCTTCTTCCTTCCATGGAAGTTGGGGAACCTCCATAGCCGGTGAAGATTATTCCGCCATGTTGGCTAAGAGCTCCGTTGCACCAACATGGGTCAAAGTTGGGACACCGTTATGTTATGGACCGATGATGGGAAATGTAAATGAAGGCAAAGGGGTTTTTGCTCCATTGGTGGTTGTCACACGTAATATTGTTGGCAAAAAACGTTTCAACCAGCTTAGAGGAAAAGCAATTGCGTTACACTCACAGGTACACACACTTGTCTGAACGACAATACATGTACGATTGATTTCAAACACAAACTTTAATTTAATGTAATTTTGTTTCAGGTAATCAACGAGTTTTGTAAAACCATAGGTGCGGATACAAAGCAAAAGCAAGGCCTCATTCGTCTGGCCAAAAAAAATGGAGAAAAACTCGGGTTTTTGGCTTAAGTTCATACACCACACACATGTAGTTTGTATCAAGATTTCCCATCTTAATTGTAATATCTTCTCAACATGTCATTCAATAGTTTTTTTGCTATAGCATAGACCAATGAAATATGAATTAAACAAAAAAAAGTGATTAAATAGTAATACAAGGTGAAAAAATATAGTTAGTCCACAAGTACAAAGCATAAAGGAGATGTCAAAATTCAAAATTTTACTTGTAACAAGTGAATCTTGTAAAGTTATAACTGAACATAAAGATATGATATTATAGCCTTGAATTGAACATGTAACAGGCCACTCGCTACTACACATTATGTCGACCAATTGCTGTTCTTGTCGTAGAATCATCCTGAATGAAAAAACCAAACAAATATATAAATATAAAGTTCTACAAAAAAAAATTGGAATGAAAATGGAGAAAGATGATAAGAGACAAGTACATGAAAGTTGTAAGTAATCTTGTCTGATACATCTGTAATTTCTTTCCACTTTCTTCCAATGCTCATCTACATATCACAAGTTAAAATACAATGTTAAAAACAGGGTCACTGTATATGTAAATAATATACAGTTAAATGAATATTATAGAGTAGACTAGTAGAGTTAAAACCTGAGCAGCTTCATTAGCTGCATTTTTAGTCCACAATGAAAGTTTATCCTGCCATTGTCGCACAGCAGCAACCACGCCGCATATCTCATCAGCCTCGTCAAATTGCTCCCCAATCAAGGCCATTAACTACCAACAGAATATGTTATTTAGGTCAACGAATACACAAACATATATAAGTCTTAAAAGAAAAATATACACTATTATACTGACAGTTTCAAGGCACATGGTTTCAAGTTCAGGCTTTCTAAGCATCTCCAATGGTGGAGATGTGGCACCGGTCTGAATTCCAAACCAAACCCATAGAAGGGTGTTTCCATTGAAGATGGCCAGCTGGATGAGAGAGACGAGGGACGGAATGCTTCAAAAGTGTACGACATGTTCCACTTCAACAAAGCAAATACATGCTCAGCTTAAAGTCCGATCCAATTATCCCGATTAATCTCATTTAATACCGATTAATCACTAGTCTCCGCCCAACCGCTCGACTACCGACAAGCATTTTTTACAACACTGGGTACGATCCGGTTTCGATATTTTCAATGGTACGGTATTCGGTATATGGTTTTACTCTTTTCGATTTCGCCCTAAATTATGATTCATTAACAGGTAAGCCAAGTATCTTAAAATTTAAACTAATGATAGATCAAAAGAATGGTAATTAGGGTTTACCACCAAAACTCTTCGACGGTTTGGAATGTGTAGACCTTGCGAAGGTTATTGCCCCAAGCAGCGCCTTGTTTATTAGGTTTTGATTTATTCTCGAACCAAAACGTCCACTCTCTCTCTAACTTATGCGGCTGCTGCTATCAACCGTCTCCGCCGTAGCTCCGGTAGCATCCACCGCCGCTCCGTCGTTTGACAAAATTATATTGTCGGCCCAATTAGGTGGCCCGATATAACAAAGCAAAGAAGTTGAATTTTAATTTCTAAACATTATTGGAAGTTAAAGACATATTAGCTTACAGGGATTAAATAAAAGAGTGATTAAGTTAAGCTTGGTGTCAGACAATCCTTCTGGGTTATGATCAGCGTCCACCGATTCCGTCTTGTTTTTAACTCATCAGACGAATAACAACAACTCGCGACAATCAATACATTTGATTGCCATGTGATGTTAAGATCACTTACGATGAATATTTTTTAATTCCTAATTTAAATTTAACCAATTTAGGCTTTTAGGGGGTGTTAGGGATTGCTTCTTTAAAATGTTTTTTGCTTTTTGAAGAGTCAAAATGTCCAAAATGCTCCTTCAAAAGCAGCTAAAAGCATCAATTTGGTGTTTTTGAATGGGCATTTTAGACATTTTGTCTCTTTAAAAAACAAAAAACATTTTAAAGAAGCAATTAGAACTTCTTAAAATATTGGTATTAAAGTGATTTTTCCTTCATTTAAGAAAACATTCTTCTCATTTGGCTCTCATCCTTTTATACATAAAGTTTTAGTCTTCTAAAGTCACATTTAAGGCGATGAATTGAGATGAACGGGTTAGACAAGATTTACTAAATTATCATCTTTCTTGGGAATGATTAAGGACAGAAATTAGTGAAGATGGAGGATTAGGGTTTAGGATCTTTTGGATGGAGGGTTAAGGGCCTTTATCAAGACTTTTACACCGTTGGTTGCCTTATGTTTGATTTATTAAATTATTAACTTTACGATGTTTTAGTTATTGGTAGCTCACTAATGCTATATTTCTTTTTTACTTTTCATGCATATAATTTTTTGTTGTTTCGATCCATGTATGATACATGGTTTCTATTTTCTAATACATTTTTCATGTTCATATATTGTTTTTGAATTCGAGGGTCTGATCACTGGAAGCATATTTCTATCTTTTTGGATAAATGTATGGTTTATTTAAATCTTACCATTTTTAAACCCAATCAATAATTTTATTATGCGTGAAAATTTACGAGTATGATTGTTATATATTAGGAGGAACAAAACTATGTGCTTCTCAGGCCCGGTCCATGGGCCAGCTAAGTCAGGCTTAATTTTTTAAGTGTTAATATATACATAAAAAAGCACATGTAAAATACAAATATATGGTATGTTTAACAGTGTAGTTTCTTGTCCTTGTTGGCAGCCCATGCTTTCATTCTAAACTCTCCCCCACCAATGTTCGATCCTCCTTGGTAACATTTATCTAGTAGTATTAGTTTTTAATATTACCTTGTTTTAAGTTTTTCTTTCTCAAGAATATGTATACCTTGAATTTGCACTATATACAAATCACATTTATTTCTTAAAATCTTAAATTAAAAACTTTTAATTTTATATTCATCTACAGATTAAGATTAAGTGTATGTTATATATAAACATGAAAATAGCTTGGTAAATTCTTAAAATAAAAATTATATAATATCATCTCTTTATGACTCGTTAAGGGTCTTAAATTTAACCTTCATTTTAGGCCGTCAATATAGTTGGGCCGATCCCTGGTGCTTCTCACAAACATAGACATGTGATTCTTTTTTAGTTGAGACTTGAGTCTTACATTTTGGTTATTGAACTATGTCTATTGTGTTTTTTACTTTTAACACTAGCTAGATCAGGGTTATTTAGTTGTGTGTCACCAAAATCCAATCTTTCTCGTCTTAAAGTGTAAACCAAATTGTGTGCTTTTTAGCCTAGTACTTAGCTAATCAATGTACGGTTGTACACACATCATACAACGTGAAAATTGTAGTTCTCATCAACAAAATTTGTAAGAATTATTGTTTACAAAAACCACATAACTTTATAGGTTAGTGAAATCTTGGTTTTCAATTCTAAATTTGAATTCATTAAAGCCAAATACAACACAATACATTATACATGCCGCCCAATACTTTTATTTTCAATTTTAGTGGCGCACGCAACTTGTTACTCGGTCGCTTGCTGTATTGATGGAAACACTACTTTTCATGTAAATTTAGTTAATATATTTCAACATCAACTACAGATATTTTCACTCAAAACTAATACCGATGCTAATAAGATGTCTAATTAAAAAAGAAAATCAAATGTCCATTCTCATTTTATTCAACCCATCCAAACATAAGATCACATCACAGAAATACAAAATACATATTTGGAAACAAACCAAAAAACCACCTGCTTTGGTTTGCATGCAAAAAAAAAAGTGAATGAAGATGTTCAAGCAACATAGTAAAGAGAATTTGGGAGCTTAAATGTCCTTCTAGCAGTTGGGAATCCTCTAATACTACTCCATTGGTCTCCCAATATTCCCCAAATACGGTAACCATTCTTCATCAACTCGTTCCTCACACCCGCCTTGTATTCTTGAACCGTTTTACATTCGTCTTCCTCGCTCCTGATTCAACACACCAAACACAAACTCTTAAGTAGGTAATCAAATCAAATCAAATCATCAAAACACGCACATGCGTTTGTGTGTATGTAAAAGATTTAGAGTTTGCATACCTTAGATAAAGACTCTTCCAACCATAGAATCCAACATCAACAAGATTGTCAATAGTGGCAGATCTTAAATGTTCTCTTCTAGAAGAAACCAAAAAGATTTGTATTCCTTTTTTCTTAATATCATGGTACAAGTTCAAACTACACTCGATAGCGGTCGCTTTCCCTTTGCTCATCCATTCTTCAAGACCAGTCACATTCAATGTCTCCCCACTAAAAAATAAAACTTGTTGCTTGTTAGTACTTAGTAAACTTTTATGATAATGAAAATGATGATGAGATTAAGATACTAACTTACCCGTAATCATGTTTCTTGTAGTAAGGGACGGTTGATAACAAGGTGTCATCAATGTCAAAGATCCAGGCATCTTTGCCATCATTCTTTAGATCACAAAGGGTGTTGAGGTATAGAGAACATTCATCTATGGTGGCTTCTGAGTCAGCCTTGTATTGGGTCCCGGTCATGTACTTACCAATGTAACTAGTACATTCGGATGGAACGACAGAGAAATCACGAATGTTGTTCAACTCAACATTCATTCTCCAAGCTTCACAAAAGTTCTTTAAGGTTATTTGGAGACCAGACTTTGTTCTCGTCCTCTGGTTCATGATGTTCCAGTCTGCAGCCGATGTTAACACGCCGGCAAGGAACAATGTGGCTAACAACATAATGCATCTGGCCATTTTTTAGTAACAAAGATCTCTCTAAATGACATGGAGAATGAGTTTAGTTTAAATAGGCTTAAATTATTTTTATTTAATTAGAAAGGTGGGGTCACACGGGTGTTGATGATTAGATAATTAATATCATAATATATACCAGATAAAGATAACCAGATAATTGATTGGTTGTACAAGAGATGGATAATAAAGAATGTCTATTTGTATTTATTTTGACAAGCTGGAGGCACGTTACTAAATATTACTTATTAACATTGTCAACTCAAACATCGTGCCATCAATTAAACATTTGACCAAATAATGTAATGTTTTCCAGCTCAACAAATTCATTATCCATCAAATGGCATATAAATGCAACAAAGACCTTTCTTTAAATATAGTCTTCTCCATGTAAACTGGACAATAGATGACAAACAATAAAGAAAATGTCCAAGCGATGAAGCGAATAGGGCCGAGAGGGTTAACTAAAGGTTCAAAATTCGTTGTACTTAATGAAAAAAAAAACTGGTGTTTTACGAAGGGAAACAACTTAAACAATGACATTAGCTGCACTAGCAATTCTTGGCCAATGGACACAGATCAGCATTCCTTCCCAATCGGTCCACTGATAGCAGACTCTAAATCATCAAACCGTATAATTTGTAGATATGAATGATACAAACAAGCATTTTACTAGTGTTATAGGATGTACAAAAACATCATGTACCTTTCATTTCTCCTTTTGGGTTGACAATAACACCAGTATTATCTGTTATAGAACAAAATGTAATTTGTTAGGTGATTAAAATTAAGTTGTAGAGGCCAAAAAACATCCAGCATAAAGCATATTTAACAATCAGATAAAGCAGTTAAAATTCCCGGAACTGTAAACCAACAAATATGGAAAAAAAAAACTTGGCTAGTCTGGATACATTTTTCACCGAAAAACCAAATTTAATGAAGATAGAAATACTCGAACAAAAAAACTACAACATATGATGACAAAATACATTTAAAGATGCATGCATATAGATTTTGTGAGATTGCGAGTGAGGCACTAATGAATATAGAGACAGAAACCTAAAGGGCAAAAGGGCATCAGCAACAAAATAATGGGATCATATGTAAAGTTCTGTTCTTGCCGTGAATGAAAAATAAATAAACAGAATATACATTTTGGTTTATGTAAAGCCTAAATGGAGCAGATGTGAGCTTGGGAAGCATAAACACATCCGTAACGATAGGCCTAAATTAATTTCCCAAACGTGTAACAGTATCAGACAATGAAGATTAAGAGATACTTGACTAGTCTGGTTACAAAAAGAAAGAAGGGGTAGATATAACAAAAAAAATACCTAACTAAAGCAAGCCCACCAGATTAAGAGTATCAAACCAGGTCACGACTAGTCATTGACCAAAAGTTTTCCTGAATATGGTTTATTTCAGTCTAATATACTGTCAAAATGTGATCATGATATACAATTATACATGTAGCATTATACTTGGTAAAACATATAATCAAGCAACAATACTGATAAATAGTGTAAATAAATTATGTTTGGCATATTAAAATTAGTTAACTGGTCACATTTTAACTAACACACTCATTTTGACTAACAAGACAGAACACTTGAATAAGATTACATAAGCTATATAACCTTAGAAGTACATGAAAACGCCATCCTTTCGGCGCCTAAGTTGTCTTGACGGATATTATGTAAAGGTTCTTGGCTCCTGTGTTATCCGCACAGTTGACCGTGGCTGCCACTGGCAGACCCAGTGACATTCGGATATATGTTGCCCGCAGAACTATGAAAGGCAAATCAAACATTGAAGATGGGGATTATGGGCTCAATGTGGCCCAGTGGACTGGCCCAATTTACATCTCTATTTGATTGTTGTGGTCGTTAGGACTTAGGAGTCTTGGAAAGTTAAGAGGTACATACATTGGGTTTGGGTAGTCTCAACCTAGTCATGCTTGAAACCGGTTTATAAGGGAAAGCCAAGGTTAGTTCGGGTTTTATCGGTTTCAATGAGAGTTTTCAAACCGATTACAACTCTACAATTCGAGTCGGGTCCAAGCTCAATTAAGAAAATGTTTTGATTTAGGATGAAACCCGTTTCGGTTATCAATCCGTTTTTTATTCACCTCTAGTTGTTGGGGCCACACTAGACACCTACTTGACATCTAATGTGTCATTTCAACAAAACATGAAAACATGGGTGTCATTTCATAATTAATAATATGTTGACTATGTCAACCATTGTAACCGTCAATACACTTTATTATATAAATTCAATAGAATCATGTATATTAATATGCTTAAGATTTTTTTAAAATACTGTATGTATAGTCTTTTGTCAAAATGTATATGTGCATATACACTATACATACAAAACTAATTTAGAGACAAAATAAAATTAAATATGTGACAATAGATGAACCTTTTTTTTTTCAATTTACTTTTTTTAATTGAAGCACTTGCTACACGTGTTTGTTTAATTCTTATGGTTTTCAACATAATTTTAGTTTGAACTTTGAATTAGCGCTCCTATTTAACAACTATGGTTAAATACACACTAGTTACCTACATGAAACTGTCATGATCAGAATGTAATTATAACTTTAATATATACATCACTAAAACATCTTTTTTTAAGAAATAGCTCACACGCTCACTGATCTATACCTTTTGTTCATCACATGACTTGAACACTTCAATTTATGATGAGGGACACATTTATATCACAATATCACTAGACTAGAAGCCCTTTGAACATGCTTTGAAAAACAACAATCCAATAAAAGAAATAGAGATAATTTGTGTACAACTTACTAATTGCTACAATATGTTCTTAATAATGTACATTTAATTACTTGATAATGTTTTATATCATATT
Source organism: Bidens hawaiensis (assembly GCF_021521415.1). Classification (NCBI taxonomy): domain Eukaryota; kingdom Viridiplantae; phylum Streptophyta; class Magnoliopsida; order Asterales; family Asteraceae; genus Bidens; species Bidens hawaiensis. The sequence continues at coordinate 86,070 of NW_027505270.1, read as the reverse complement.
CTACTTTATTGAAAAAACAATTATGTAAGATTTGATGATATCTTGAATGAAGCTGACGTTTAGGTCGTTGGCCATCAACTTCTGTGAGGCATTTCCCTTACCACACATGTCCTTTTAAAACCAAATTTAGAACTAGTCATGTAACATGGCTTCATTTGTTGGTTGGGCATAACATTAAATAGAATGTTAGCTTTGGTCCCCTTAAGAGCAGTTGTAGTAGAGAACATCATGGACCATCTCCACATCACCTTAGCCGAAACGTATGCTTCAAATTCATGAGATATTCGGTATTTGTATTCGCACAATTTACTACCCTCGAACATAAGACAGGTACATGTTTCATAGTAAAAATCATGACCAACAAAAATATTAATAGTCAAAAACATGCAATAATAAACGTTTCGATTATACTCACACGATAACTTTTGATGCTACAAACAAGAGATCCCAATTTACAAATCTGCTTTGCTTTTCAACAACATAATATACCTCAAATCAATCCAAGTATAACTAACTCTCGCTTCTCTTAATCCTACTCACTTTCTATATAATATAGGCTTCAGGGTCGGACTGTGACTATGTATTATCGCCACAGCAACCGAAAGAGACTGCAATGCAGACAGTGTCGACTGGTAATGGATATAATATAAACCATCATGAACATTTGTCACTTCTATAACCGGCACACTTCCCTGAAAACAAATTTATTTATTTTTTTATCAAAATTATACGATAAACAAACAATGCAAGAAGATTAACGCAACAGCACACGAAATCATATTCATACCTGTGTATATAATTCAAATCTATTACTCTTCCCAAAAACACCATCTTGGTATAACGCATCTTTATTATTCGGGCCGGATTTTAGAACAGTTAGCAGACAACCGACATCCCAGCCACCACAGTCACACGCACCGCCACTTCTCCATCTCTCAACAAGGCCAGACGGGCCTCCATGTTTCGTTCTGGGCCCACCATGAAACCCTGCTGGGACGACAACATCCATACTAACAGTATGATTATCACTATTGTGTCTACACGCTTCACAAGCTACCGACTGTTTCACTAAAGCTGCAGCCTTTTGTTCTTTGAGAAATTTTAAACCCCACCCTCCAACTTCCACCTTTTTACACGGAATATGATCTTTCACGACAATAGCGGCTAACTCGAGATTTGCAGGAAACTGATTCGATTCTTCATGTGACGGTAACATGTCTTGTTGTACACTCGACCCGTCAAACTTAGAAGCGGTCCTCTGCCTGTAAGTGTGATTTCCTCTTAAAATACTCGCCACTTTTTTCGTCAGACCCGTGCTCTTTTTAACCACATGATTTGGAGTATTCATACCCGTTTCATTATGATGTTCATTATGATGCCCCGTCGCTGTAGCGGATAAAATAAACTCGGTATCCATAACTTCCGTCCCAAGTGGACACAATGTGAAAGAAGTAGAAACTCTCATTTTACCGACGAGATCCGACTCGTCATCGTTATTTCTAGAATAAAACATGTAAACGTAACCAGACTCGGTTTTCAAAAGATTTGTCGTGTACACTTCTCTCTGGTCCTCTACGTAGAAAACGTAACGCGGAGATCCGTTGTTCCATGAGCAATGGAGCATTCCATGATTGTAAACGCTTGAAGACGAAGAAGAAGATGTCGATGGCGATGACGTCGAGTTTGTGCTTGAGAATGAAACAATCCGTTGATGAACGGGATCATGTCGAAAAACTTGATCTCCGGGTACTATCGTTTTCGTTTGTACGTCAGTAAACTCCGTCAGACTCGGATTTTCAAAACTAATATTACTATTTTCAACAGAACCTAACCGGCGTAGCAACGTACTGTTCATAAGATTTAACATGCTTGCGCTTCCCGTAATCGAACCGACAATCGGGTTTACAGAACCGCTTACGACTACATTCTCATCTCCAGACGAAAATAATAACATAGCATCACCGCCAACTACTCTTGAACCAACTCTATCATTAAAAAAGTTGACATTTTCTCTCATGGAGCTCATGTGTATTAATTCAAGGCAATGGCGAATGTATTTTTCTTCAAGAGTCATGATTTGCTTCGGAATCGTCTTCTGTAAGACGGATAGTTGTTGAAGAAACAACTTCTGTGTGGAAACATCATTAATATGTAACCTTCTAATACTTGAAGGCTCCCCTGCTAATACCGTAGACAAGCAATCCTCTTTCGATGATTCAAAATCGTTGCTTTTGCAAACAATTGCACCATCCATTATCTTTGAATAAGATATACGACGAGACAATCCAAGGCGGTTACAGGTTACATTTGTTCAATTGACATTAATCGGCACGTCTTGAATTTTATATAGTAAGCTGACAAAAATATCATAGGCATTTAAGTATTAGACTATTAACACGAGAATCGCAAACAACAAAACGAAATACCAAAATACACAATAATACAACTTGTTATCAACATGAAAAAGAAAACCATGAATTGCTTAAGAATTTAAGATACACACAAAACGTTACATACTAGTCTTAATAATTAAAAGAATATCCAATTTAAGAAGCAATATAACTAAATGCGTATCCTAAAAACCAACTAATAATGATTTAGAGTATGTGCATACCAAATTTCTAAGAGTGCAAATATTTAAAAGGTAACAATAATACAATATCTCTATATGCCAATAAAAGATTATGCTGCAAATCCAAGCAAATACCCAAAAGTGGTAACTGCTTATGACTTGATCATCAAAACTCTAATTCCTTAAACCAATGGCTGGTCAGATGAGTTGATGCAAAACAAATTGAAACTTGAAACCACACACACACACACACACACAAAATAAAAATATTTTTTTATTACATATTTACATACATACCAATTTGTTTAAAGCAGCAGCAACACACAGATCAAAGCTCCAACGGATAAATAATTAATGGAACCCTCTACACACAAAACAAAGAAGACAAGATACCGAATAATTAATATTAGTATGTATGTATATAAACAAGAAAAAAAATAATAAAATAATAATATTGAAAAGAACAGAACACCTCACAAAATCAGTTGGAAGCATGCAAATTGCAACTAGAATAGGATGAGGTTGAAATTAATAAGCACCGGTGGATAAACAAACAGAATCCAGAAAGAGATTGCTTGTATGGCGTAAGCCACGTATTATTTGAGGAAATGGTGGTGGGTCCCTATGTATGTATGTATGTATGTTGATGGTGTTGTTCTTGTTGCTGTTACTAAAAATAATAATAATGATAAGAGATGGAAAACCTAATTGGATTTGTGGAGGAAAGAGGAAGAGAAAGTGTTGTTGGTATTGTTAACAATGGCAACCAGCTAAGACATGTGTAGTCTTTTTTTTTATTTCTTTGTTGTTGTGTTGCAGTGTGAGAGAGAGGAGTCCTAGGGTATGCCCAACACTTCTTCAGACATGTGACTTCTGTATCCCATTACTGTTCTGGAGAAACTGGTCAAATTTGCTGAGTCAAAAGCTATTTTTACCATCTCACATGTATATATTAAATTAAAATTAAATTCATCTTTCTTAAATACCACTACCACAACAATATAATAACTTCTCGTATCTTTCATTAGAATATATGCTATGGTGAGGGGCTTCGAAGCCTCTCCATCGTGACAAGTCACCGCCACGTAAGCAATGGGGGGCATCGAAGCCCGCCCCGCTATTGTTTGAGGCCACCAAAGGCGCCCCTATATATATATATGCATATGTATGTATGTGTGTGTGAGAGGGGGACCCACATTCACCATCAACCGCGCCGGCCGTTGGAACCACCCAACCTTCGGCGCCCTTGGTTTGACGGAGCCCCACGGCGGTGTTCGGCGCCCGCCACCTCTGCCATGGGCGCCCCATAGCGAAGAGTCTTATGGACTTTATAAATTCATTAAACAAGTGTCAGCCGGCGGTATTATTTTCCGAAAAATGTTTAGTTTAAAGAAGACTCTGAAGCTAACGTGGGTCCGATTAAGACAATATTCTGGTAGAAGTGAAACAACATAACTCTCCAAAACTAGAGAGTGCGATAACATAACGCACTAAAAATCGCTGTTCAAAAATAATAAAAATAAAATAAGTACTCTTTATTTTTATCTTCACTTTCTTACCATATATTATTTTAAGTTTTTTTTTGCAGTATTAAGACTTATAGATAACTTGTCGTTAAGGTTTTTTTCTTTTCGTGTGGTGAGGTTCAAGTCTCGTGAGTCATGTTACAAACATACCGAACAATACATGAACAGGTCACGAAACCTAACCGAAAATAAACATAAACATTGTTTTTTGATTTAGCTAACCAAAAATGGTTAGTAAGTTGTTAAACAGTTTGTTACAGCACTACTCGTGGGTAACAAAGAAAAATGTGTGATTAAACCGTTCAAAAATACTATTTTGTTGTTATTATAAAATTATATTATTATATCATGTTGGTTTTATGGTTGATTGATAATTTCACATGTGCGCAAGGGACATATCAACTAAACAAATCTTCAAATTGGGAAAAAGAAATGGGAGCAGTTGGGACTTTTATAAATATTTTAAGATGCTATAAAAGTTCTTGTTACAAGCCTTTTATATGCTACAATGTGACGAGTCTAAAACCGTTGTCGTTACACAAATGAAGCTTTTCAATATTCAACATGCTAAGAAATTTATAAGCTTGATATTTTTTAGTATTGGTGATTAAATTGATATTATAAGTTTCCAGGTCCACATAAATGTTTTTTTTACGTCATTACGTGTATCCAACATTGTATATTGTATAATATTTGATTCATGACCTCCTTTTCTGTAAGTCAAATATTGCATTTTCGAACGGAAAAAGCTCCATCTTTCCGGCAACTAATTCATTTTGAAATAAAGTATTGAAATACATATTTAGGATGTAAACTGAATTAATAAAGCTTGTTCAAAATTTAAATATTAAAATTTGAAAAATGGATTGCCGTTGACAATGCAGACCCTTGCTACAGGTTGAAATTTGAAAACTTGAAATGGCAACAGGTCAAACTATTCATACAACAATTATTTAAAGTATCCATTCTTGATAATATTTCTTGATATTATTGTGCGTATTGCGTAGTGGATAGTCGTTGCCAACATTTTGGTTCAAAACGCCGGGAACATCTCCCCCCCCGCCACACCCCCACCCCCACCCCCACCCCTACCCCCACTCCCGAGAGACATTTTGGCCTTCAAAAATTCTCTTAATATTGTGGGGAAAGTGTTGAATGAAGAAAATGATGGGGCATAGGAGGTAAATCATCAAATAGGATGAGAATTGTTGACTTTTTGAAAGCTGTCTTTTACGCATAATCTATTAACTAACATTTATTCCTAGATTTTAATGGATAAATACACCAAGTGGCCCATAATACATTTTACTGGATTATAACCCCACGTTTTTTTGTTGTACGATCAAGATGTCCCTTTGAGGACATAGCGTTTTATTTTATAAGTTGGCCATTATAAATCATTCAACAAAATACGATGTTGTATTAATTAGCATCAGATTGAGAGGAGAGGGTGAATATAGAGACAGAACGAGAACATCACCTCATCATTGTTGGATTCATATCATCGCCTCCACTATTGATCGTCTTATTCGTCTCTTAAACTCATCCTAATCATAGAATTCGTCACTCCCCTAAATTGCTTTAGCTACAAAGGTTTTGTAATCTCAAGAAAAAAATGAATTTCCTAAGAAACTTAATTCACCACTATATTTATCAACAGTTATGAACATAATTACAATATGTCACGACTCCTTGACTAAATTCATATATGGGGGCTACTTCATCCACTCATCGATTGCCAAATCACGAACCAGGTGGGTATTAAGATCCGCAACAGGTCTATCATCTATGGTTTTTGGTAGAAGTGGATATACCGATCATGTTGACGAGTTTTCCTTGTGTGAAAAAGGTTATGTGATGCTTCCATTAACGTGTTTGGTAGTGGACCAAATCTGTTACAAGAACACCACATGGACCACTTTCTAATAGCAATGAAAGATAGATAATGGTTGAGCAATGAGTCATAAAGGAGTTGATATATGACACTTACCACTTTCAATTCTTGCTTTTGTTAAAAAGATAACTAGAGATTATAAAAATGCTTTATAAACAACCATTTTATTCTCATAGTCGCTCTCATTCTCATGAGAATTACTAAAATGTGATAACCTACTTTTGCTTTCGTGTATGATGTATCAATATATGATGTGAAGTTTCGTTTAATATTTACCAAAACTACTTAAATATATATTTTATAAAAACTTTGGCTGAGGTTGGATGGTGGGAGTAAATGCGATCATATTATGAAGCAGGTATCACTTCATTGAATGTATGTTCGGTTAGGGATAGGGAAAGCTTGTAGTATGGTTTGTTATTGGTCTTTGACAGCTTCTTTAATTAAAGGTGCTGCTTGTCAGCTTTTAGTACTTTCCAATATATTTATTTCTTTAATGTTTTTAAACAAGATTCAGAATTACCCTTAGTTGTTGGTGCAAAGTTGTTCTTATATTTGATTTTACGGTTAGAGATTTATTACACCTCTATAAGTCTATTGAATTTGGCGAAGTAAAGGAGGTTTTTCACGGGATCGTTATTGTCGCTTGCTGGAGAATTTGGAAGGCGAGAAATGAAAAAGTCTTTGAGGGTAAAGAGGTTAAGATAGACGAGCTGATTGGGGACATAAAGTCGACCGGGTATTTTTGGTTCAAGTTTAGGTCAAAAAATAGCCAAATAGATTGGTCGAGGTGCTGTAAATTCTTGTTAGTTTTTTTTTTGGTGGCTTTATACCGTTTGTGTAGGTGGCTGTTTGTGGTGTTAGGTTCTTTCGTTTATAAAAGTTACGGTTTCAAAAGCAATAAGAGTTACCCCTAATATCCGACTAAGTCTCCCACTACTTGGCCAACAACCACAACTCCTCGTGACTACCATTGCCACAATTGTTTACTTATAAAGCTTTTTCCCACTTTTAAAATCTAAATTACTGCAGTCGGTTGATTTAGTCCTATTCTATTTCCAGTATCAAACCAATCCCCACCGTTTATTTTCAGTAATAAAATCACCTTCCGATTCAAGATAATTAACTGAATTGGTTCATTAACCTTTAATTGCGCGAGATAAAAAAAAAACTGGGAAAAAGTTTCTTGGAAAACAATCGTGGTGACAGTGGTCACAGGGAACAGTGGCTTTCTACGCTCCGGTGCGAGCGGAGATTGCCAACGATGTGGTGAAAGCCGGTGGGTGTCAGCGACGTTGTGGGTTTGAAAATGAAACCTTATTTCATTTCAAAGAAGATTTTCAAGCTTGTACGTGATGATTAATAACTTCTATAATAAGTTAAAAGAATAATAATAAAAAATACCTCTCACTTAACGGAGGTAAACTACCAGAGCTAGTGAATTTAATCAAATGACAAGAAAATGAAACCATAAAGATGAACATGTTAAAAAAATTTTATGGACAAAAATACAAAAACTCTAAAATAAATGAACCAGAGAGTCTTTTTATACACATTCATATTGCCCCACGCCTAAAGTTTGTTCCATTGTAAAAATGACAAATTTGGTCAACCTCTATACATATCTAAAGGCCCATGAATGGTTGTTTTTTAACTTAAAATAGATAATAGTAATTGCACCAAATATGTGTTCTACAACCCTTTTAACTTATTTATACTCACACATTTAGATATTAACTTGTTACATCTTAGTAACCGTCTCATACAAAAGTTGATACGTAGAAATTTACTCTAGTTAATAAATTTAGCTCTATAGGGTTAAGAGTGTGGGCATTTTCTTCCATAAGTGCAAAAATTACTATGATTTTAAAAACATTTGCAACATAACCATTAAAATGCAACTCACGTCTAGCCCTTTTGGCCGAATAGGCCAATAGATGTGAGTGATGGGTTTTAAGGGGTTTTGACACAGTGATGAGTTTCCTTTTTAATGATGTTCTTGGGTGAATCATGTTTAGAACATCAAAAACAATATGGATGATTGACATCCCGTTGACCTCACCTAGCTATTAAGGAGTGGTTCAACGTTATTAAAAAAAAGAAAGATAAATGAATAAAAAACGTAGGGCCTTGACTCTTCAATAGTTGAAATGATTTTGTTTATTAAAATTTCAATATTGGTGTGTAGCAAAATATTCTATAAAGAAAATAGAAGAAGATAGAAAGGCTTGAATTCAAATGTAATATAGGGCCCATACAACAACCCTCGAGAAAACGATGCAATCAATGAAGACATTTTTGGTGTCTTTTGTTGATTCAATTTTCTACTGTTTAATTTAAAACGTTGATATGAATTTAAATTTATTTATTATTAAAATAAGTTTAAAAGAAAATTGAGAGCAGTCAATGAGATTTTAAAAGGCCGTCATATTTGTTAGGCTTCTTTTAAGTCCTTATTCATACCTTTTATTTCAAACTCCTATGAGTCTTATGATCCTATCCTAAATTTAAACAATATGCAAGAATTTCAAAATTACACCAACCCAAAGTTTATTAATCTAGAGATTTCATTTCATGTAAGGAGTAATTGACAAATGTAAAGGAGTTGGGGGAATAAATAATCAAGCATAAAAACCAAAAAAAAAAAATAATAATAATAATAAGAGACTTTAGCCCTATTTAGAAGTACGGAGACCAAAAGCAACTATCATACTTAAAACTAGTGCAGTTTTAATTTTGTGAACTTTTCTACATAGTTGTTCATTTCATAATACCCTTGTAATCTGGCTCTAGCTTTTTGACATCTCGCTCGTTGCGTTTGGTTTTTGATACACCCACCATTCAAGAAAAGAAAATGTTTATGCATCAAATTATACAATATATCATATTCTAGTTTTTAAAGTCATACACAGTTATTTAGATATTGTACTCTTCAATATTCATTAGTCATACAATTAACCTCACACATCTATTTACAAGCCAACCAACTTTGCAGGTCATCGGTACGTTATGATACCCACAACTTTCATTTAGTTATATAACTAACCCCATAACTTTTTAGCATTGTAATGCTCAAGTTCTATTAATTGTACAATTAACAACACAACCTTTTAGTATGGTACCCTCATATTTCAGTAAACAAGCAACCCCATAGGTCTTTAATATGGAACGAACAGATACCGTAATGAACCAGACTTATCCGACTGAGTTCTCTTTACGTTCCTACCACAACACGTGGGTTTAAAACACCTAGTTGGCATTAAGCATGCATCATTTAATCATTTGCTTATAAAATATTAGACAAGCAAATGGACTCGGCCGCCCCAAGGCCCAATGTGTTTATGTTTGGGCCTACACAATTGGATTCAGCAAGTTCAAGTGAATAACTACAATAATTCTTTGACACACAATATTATCACATCCTAGTCAGGCAAATTTTCCAAGAAAAGGTGCCATATTAATTTAATGAATCGATTCGTATAAAAGGCATGAGTTCAAGTACATAAAGGTCATGCCCAAAAAGATTTAAAAAATGAAAAGAAAAAGACAGATGCCAAGAATCGAAATCGACAAGAATCTTTCTTTTAATCTCCAAATCTTAGAGTTAAAAAGATATAAAAAGTAACAACCTCTCCCTATATAAACTTGATGACATGAAGGCTTAATATTCTAGTTCATATATATACAAAATGGCACTGTTTATTAGGCACCATATACATAATTACATAACTCTCAGTACATAGATCATACATAGACGATGACCGATCGAATCCATTAATATATTGTGCAAAAGTTGTAGATTTAACTTTGATTCATGCACCAAAGGCCTGTTTCAAATCCAAGACTGAATGGGGTAGTTGCACTTGAATGAATTCACCCCACTGATATGTGCAAATATGTCTGATGATTCAAAATTCTCATCCTCTTCCTTTACAACCACCTGCTAAAAAACGACACATATTAGAACGGTACATAATTATCGTACATAGAGGCTAGAGCCTCTATGTAACCCTGTCTAAACCCCGTTAGACACGCAATCAATATACAATATTAATCATGGTTTATATGGTAAAAGATTAATTACATGGAAAGATTTCACATCTTCAGCGGTGTCCTCTTCATGACCGTGGCCTCTATTGATCTCTCCAAATTCATCGTTCTTTGCAAACCTTCCTCTCACTCGAGGCCTGCTGTCTGCTAGAGTTTTTCGACATGCATACTGTAACGGTAACCACCAACACATTTAGTTTTTTCGTTGGAGTTATATATAATATACAAACTATTCATCAAACAAATGAATTGGATTTAAAAGTTAAAACACACCTTGATTTTCTTGCTGAAATTCCTTTCATTCCTTTTCTTCAAGTATCTATGGATCTTTTCTTTCCGTTTTTCGGTGGTGAGTTTGTTCGTAACTCTAAAGGTTTCGGCTTCCAAGCTCATGATTTCTGATGCCAATGGAGTAGCAGAACTCCCACCTCCGGTTACAAGATGCTGGCTTTCATTACTAAGGGCCTGAAAACACATCTCAAAACAAAACACCATGTATAAGTAATTAAGTATATAACTAATGAAACAGTAATTATCTTGGATGAACTTAATTACCTGAAGTTCATTAGAATTATAAGGTCGCGGTAACGGACAGAATATGCCATTGTTGTCTCCCTTGAAGTCTAGCTCACCCAAGAACAAATCCCCATTGAAAATACCGGAAGTTTCTAATGGTAGAGGAGGGTTGGTGTTTCCAGAAAGGTACGAGGTTATGGACGGATCCATGAACGAACAATTAAAGGAAGACGGGTGGTTATTATTGAAGCGCATGAACTTTGAAGGTGGCATGGAAGATAAACTATCATCTTCACAGACAGTGGGCAATGTCGGTCCGATTATAGGGACACCATGGTCACTAGGATATGTCATGATTGGGTTGTTGTTTTCATTTAGTGTGATTTGGTTTTGGATTAAGCTAAGATCAAAGTGGTCTTGGTTGGTGAATTGGTATGGAGGGAGGTTGAGATTGGGAGAGGTTGTGAAATCTAGATTGACCTAATTAATGTCGTTTTCGGTTATCTCTTCGTCAAAGATTATGGAGAAGTTGTTGTCATCCGTGGCCGGAGCGGGTGTGGGGTATTTGATTATATCAGGAGGGAAGGAGAGGTTAGTGGTGTAGGAAGAGTGGTCATCATAGCAACAATTTGAGCTTGAAGCAACTTCTGAGTTTTGTATTGTTTCTGGAAATAACTCAGATTCACAAAACTCTAATAGTTGAGCACTCAATGGGCTAGAAACCTGATCCTGTTATATTCCAAAAACAAACATATATCAATAGGAAGCACAACATAATATCATATTTATAAAATATGTAATGTATAAATAAACCTTGATAGAAAAATCAGTTTTAAACAAAAAATTGGAAGCACTCAAAATAGCCATAAAAACCACTAGATATAGCAACATTTATATATACACATAGGCTTCCTTGAGTCTACATCTAAAATGAATCAAAGAATCAAAAAATGGAAGGAAGACTACTTAAACATAACGCGGTCAGGAAAGTGACATATTAATATTCTCTTTCCAAATCATTGGAGAAAAGGACACGGTGTTCTTGATTAGGTACTAGTCGAAAACAACAAACCGAACCGATGGAGTTTGGTAAAAAGACCATCAAACGCAAGGACACGGAGATGTTTTTGTTTTAGACGTCGAGAATCAAATGAAAAGAGATGATAAGCTAGGATAAAGAGAGCAAAAATGGAATTTTATTCGACCCCAATCTACAAACGTACCTCCATTACACAACTTGCTAGCTAGCTAGATAAACATCAACCTCACCACCATCACCATCTCACATGTTCTTATATTATAAAAGTACACAAACTTTGGAATGCAAGCAATCTAGTTTGATTTTAAGAACCAAGGAGATAGAATTCATTGAGATCGAATTTCATCTCCAAAGGAATATTCCATTTCTTCATAAATTTCTTGAAATATGAAAACGTTACTGATCAGCAGTGGTGGACCCATGAAATTTTCTCTTGACCATCGATATATACTCATAAAGTTCAGTCAGGAATATTTTTAAACTATAACAGTTGCCCGTACCATAAGGGTAGGTCCGCCTCTGATGATCGGTTAACGATATATATATGCATGAAATGGACAAGAAGATTAATAATATTGTACCATGGAAGGTTTTTCTGGTGGATGAACCGTGTCTCCCAACGTTCTTTATCTTCTTGAAAACAAAAACAATGATCTGGTTTTAAATCTCTGTAAGAAAGTAATTAGGGAACGGATGGGAACCTGTAGCTTGAGAAACGATTGTCGATTGTCGTCGGAAACCATTAGAGGAAGATGAATGCCCATCTAATATATATATAATATGCGTACGTAACAATGAAAATAACAATTTGATTGTAGAGAGAGAAAGTAGAGTGTTGGGAGGAGAAAGAGACAAGTAAGGGTGCAATAATATTTGATCATGGTGAATAAGGAAATTAACGTTTATTATATAAGGTACAAATGTAGGGTGACCGTACCATAGATGTCCGATTAACTTGCTCACCCATTGACCATGCATGTGTTACGTTGGACAACACGTATTGGTCTTTCCCTTGCTTGGCATCTTCTTGCTGTCGTGCCACCTAGCTAGCTAGCTATATATGAGATAGGAACCATTGTCTTTTAATCCTGAACCTGGATGCTAATTATAACTAAGGAAAATCACATAAATGATTGTTTTTAAGAAAAAAAAAAGTTTTTTCAATTGAAATTTATATCTTCTTATTATAGATCTTTAGTTCTAATCTTGTAATGTTGTAGAATTTATAAGATTACAATATATATATATATATATATATATATATATATATATATATATATTAGGTTCAATATAAGTTTTGTCATAATTTAAGAGCTTAGTTCTCTTATTTTCAAAAGATTGTAACGAAAACTCAGTTTTAATTAGATATTCTGATAACTCTAGAATTTTCCCGCTGATTTGAACCCCACTGACTCTAGTCCCTTGAACTTTGAACATTGCCCCTACTCTAGGGCCTTGAACCTTGTCCCTCATCAAAGCCGATTCGTCTTAGTTATTTTTTTAAAGTAGAATGAAGGTTGAAATGTTATCTAGGTTTTTTGGTAATTACTAGTTCTAGTTGCCACTACAATAAAAAGGGCTTTTTAGTACGCACAAAAGCGTTCTAAAATGTTATTTTATAGGACCTTTCATTTGATAGGACCAACGAGAAAAGCGTTTCATATAAAGGGGTTGTAATAAGTCTCGGAACTCAAAAAGCGTCATGATATGCCAAATAAGATTATGAACCCAATTTTATGGTCGCATAATATATTTATTAACAACCCAAAAAGAGTCCCAATAAAAACATATTATGAAACGTTTACTATGTTTTGACATGTGCTTACCTAATTGTAAACTTTTGATACACATACAAGCGTCTTTAAAAATTAATTTATAGGACCCTGATGATGGAACATTATAGTACCAAGAAAATGGTCCTAATATCCCCAACAAGATTATGAAACTAAATTTTATGGTCGCATAATATATCTATGAACATCTTAAACGTCCTAAAAAACATATTATGACACTTTTACAATGTTTTAACGTTTAGGACAAAAACTAGAAGTCCTAACAAATCATATTATACAACCATTTTTTAAGCGTCCACACAAGTTTACTATACAATTATGGACATCTAAATATTGAAATAAATAAAACTTCATTATAACAAAAAAACTAAACATAAATAAGTTATAGCATTATCCAACATAAACTCTTGTAACATTCAACAAAAAAAAAATTAAAAGCAATAAAAGAAACCAGCACCATAAAATCCCGAGTCATCATGCGTACGTCCTCAATCCCCACGAACTTCCTACAAATAAACCATCCATGTATAAGCATTAAGTTCCATGTTATTAAAATTATTCGTATCACAAGTTTAACAAATACATATCAAGATGAATGGACAAGGCCATGCGATGGATACACCAATACAATCTTGAATTGTGGAAAATAACCCATATCGTCTCACCAACTTTTCATCTATTTTTATTGGTACTTGAGCATTTAACTCACATATATCTTATAGGAAAATGATAATTATATACCACCGAGGCAAGACTTAAGAGAAAATAGTAATATACAACTACAATCAATACCTTTTTTGAAATGTTGGTTGATCTATGTTAAAACATAACCCAAAATTAGTGTACTGAGGCAAATGCAGCTTTAAGCGTCCCCAAATTGAAACACAGCTCAATACGCGACTATTGCAATTCATAATCCGACCATTCTTTTTCCCTACAAAATACCATAAGCATGCATAAGTAACAAAATGACAATTCGGTTAGTTCCTAACACAAGACGGTATCATGACATAAAGTGGCAATTGGTTTTTACTCACTATTCTCTATTATTTTGGGAACAAGACTTTTATTATCAACAAAAATGGCAATTTTGTTGACAGAAATGCAACACATCTAGTATACTTTCTCCACTTTCTTACCTAAAAAGAACATGAAAAATGCACAAAGAAACTATGTGATGAAGCATACAAAAATACCCAAATAAACTAGAAACTTAGTCAAGCTTAGGTTTCGCTTGACTTGTTTACACTCTAAATCAATTTACATCCAAACAACACGAACCAGAATATATATTTGTAACAAAAGAAGACTCACCATTCGGGATCTCAAGACCTACTTACTGCTTGAAAAAGACCAAAATGACACTGCATGCTGCATCATCACATTCATATCAGTACCATCATCATATAAACATACAAGAACATTGAGAAAGACACAGAATGTATATTTTAACCTCTGACATTTCATTTAGTGCAGCATCCAATATCTCTCTTAATTTGTTCGTTGATATGATTGAATGCACATCCTAATGAACATAATAGTTTCTGACTTATTGCATTTTTTAATGAAACCGCTGTGTAACACGTTACTGCTCACGTATTGTTGACTCTCTTTATCAATTTGTCTACAAAATCATAGATATTAAACTATTTAATCAACATATATTATACTTTGGGATTTGAGTCTGAATGAGGATGAGATGAAAGTTTGCATTTTTTTATTTTAATGTATAAAAAAATATTTTTTGATAAATAAATGGATCATCAACCCACCTAAACTAGCATTACTGTTGGATCAAAGAATCCATTTTTTAATTATTGGATCACTTAAAAAAGAACTCCCCTACGAAAACCATTTTTTTACTAACAAGCATCTCAATTGCTTTATCCTTGATCATAGAAACAATATCCTTTCTAGTGATTGCTTCAGCAAAATCGTCCTGCATTTTACACTTCAAACTTTTCTTCTATAAATTTCAAACAAATATAATATTAATAATAATAATAATAACAAATAAAAATGATTAAAACAAATTAAAGAGCCATTTATACCATGTAATTTGCAACAAAAATATTAACTTTTTTCTCCCTCTCTTTTAAGAAAAATTGGTGTTTTGATCATCAATCCAATTTCTTATTTTTTGGTTTCACATACTAAATTCGTAAATGAAAAAAATATATACCTTGCTATAAAATAAGTTCTTGAAAGTGTGCACAGTTATCTTTTTCAGTTCCAAAAACTTCATCACGCAGGAAAACTATGAGTATAAGTTTTTTTGTTGAGTCCAAAAGGTTTTGATCAGTTATTTAATTTACAGATTTCACTAAAGCAATTTGCAAATTAGAAATAACATATTACCATCAAACAATTAAATCAGGACAAACCTTCCCGAGTTCCTAGTGGTAAGCAATTCGTCGAACAGTTGGTGGGCATGTTGTTGGTAACCAAAACACTTCTCTAGAACTCATATAAATCAGACTGTATGAATTAAACTAAAGCACGAAACAATGAATATCAAATTTAACCAATTAAAAAAACAGAAACACATCGTCCAATCGTTGCACATAAAGTCATAAACATACAATCACGCAATATTGATCAGTTGAGCCTAATCATTTCCTTTTACTGACCTAGGATTGAAGGTGGGTTGAAGTTGCGATTAAACCAATCATAGCCCTTCTGGCGATTGAACCACTTACTGTAAATTTTTAGAGTGATTAAGACTGTCAAATTACTATAGTAAGAAGAGTTGTAAACTACAGGACTTCTTTTTCTACTAGTAAGATTTAGGGTTTTTTCGTTCCTTCTCTTCGATAATAATATCGATTTGAAATGATAAAAATTCTTCTTGATTCTCTTGTGTTCAGCGAAAGAACTGCCTAAGCATACTTTTTCGGATCCAAACTTATTTGTTCTTTCTAAGTCTTCGTCTTGCATAGAAGAACGCAACTGTTGCAAAAACGGGTCTTTCAGTAGTAGGCGGCATCCCCTCTTAGTTTTAAGATATCTCTTTTCAACCGAGGAACAAAACAAGATCATTTCGCTCCATTTTTAGTCAAATAGTGAAGGATATTCGATTAGTAATGAAAAAAGGGGCGGAGGGGATCCGTATATGTTGTTCAGGTCGATTAGAAGGTGCAGAAATAGCTAGAACTGAATGCGAAAATTATGGAAAAACATCTAGTAATGTATTTAACCAGAAAATAGATTATGCTCCTGCGGAAGTATCTACTCGTTACGGAATCTCAGGTGTCAAAGTGTGGATTTCATATAGTAAAAAAGAAAGGGGACGTGCTATATCCGAAACGTACGAAATCTAGTAAATAGCGTAAAGGCAGTGCAAGCTCGGATGGTGTGAACCTGATAAGTAGGTTAGAGGGAAAACAAAAATTTTTAAGCTAACGCCCGCTAATCCCTTTGTATTTTAATTTAGAAGTGCCCATTGTGGTTATTTTATAATTTAAACTATTCAATGGGTATTTTTCAAGGAGATCGGGTTTGTTTGCCGGGTTTAGAGCCAGGGTTTTCAGGTTTTAAAGATTTAAATATAGACCCGAAACTCAGCCCAAATCTCTCATAGATTTTTCGTGTTCTGGTTTGTTTGAATTGAGTTAATCGGGTTTTGGATATCCTAAAAAATTAAAATTACGATGCTAAAATTAAAGCAACATATTATTCTTCACTCGTAATATAATTAAACAAATAACAGACTAACATAACTCGATTAAACAATCCAGAAAATAATAAAAAAAAAGTAACAAACTTTACTCGATCATAAACAAAAACATAATGGCATTCAATCTATCGTGATTAGAGTGTTCAATTATTATTGCTTCTAGTCATAAATCGTAAACATTATTAAACAAAAAAAGTCTATCCATAATGGGTGGATTGAGAACAATCGATCCGGCTCGTCTAACGGTTAACCTATTATACATAAAATTATATTTGGTTTTAGAACTAAAAGTTTATTTAGAATTTTCTAGTTGACGCAAAACCCAGAATTCACACCCAAGAACTAACCTGAACTACTTCGGTCCAGATTAGTCTTAGTCAAGGTTTTTCAGGTCGGGTTAGTTCGGATTCGGGTATGGGTTTTCTTGGGTCGGGTTCAGTGTCGGTTAAAATTGACAGTCCTAATCCAATTGTTCTTATACTTCCTAACTCATATCTTGGGGTGATGGTTAAGGCTTAAGATCTATAGTATTAGATTTTAAACCTGAGTTAATGAGAGTTTTTACACAGTGGTGGGTTTTCTCCTTGAATGCGTTTATGGGTGAGTCACTGAGTCAAACCTGGAGTGTCAGAATCAATATGGGCAGTTAACATCCCGTGTCAGAAATGCTCACTCAGGTATAGGGGTATATTCAAATGGTGTTAAAAATATCATTAACGTAAACATAACCTATTTCGAATATTAACTACCAGATTTTGAAACCGTGTATTACACGAGATTTGTCAAAATAATAAAAATATATAAGGTTTGTTATTTAAATGAAATGAACAAAATTAAAGGTAAAACATAAATAAAATAATATAGTACAAAAATAAGAAGTCTGAAATATCATATCTACAAATTCGATAAAATCTCTTTATATACAACATTTACCAAAATTGTTTTGACCTATCACCCATTGATAGCTATGATAAATGATATGAGAGATTAGAAAATTAGAAGGGAAATTACAACATTTGCCGATTTTTTTAATTATATGTATTTTTATTAAATACAATATGTATATTTAATGTTTAAACTCAATTACATAACCACTAGGTTGGTCTAGTGGCAAAAGGATATTACTTACAACCAAAAGGTTATGGGTTCGAGTCTCATTTGAGATATGCTTAATCCTACTTTTATACAAACGTTTTTTACACAACCCAAATTATAACCAGGTAAACCCATATAAAAAATAAATTATTTAAACCCAATAAAATACTTCTTTTATTTAAGGCTAAAAAAAAATTCGTCTTCGGCCCAAAACTTTTTTTCTTTCTCGGAGCCGCCCTATATCCCATTTGTCAAAATTGTTTTGGCCCATGACCCATGAATAGGTAGGATAAATAAAATGAGAAATTAGAGAATTATAAAGGAAATTATAACCTATTTTGCCAAATTTGATTTGCCTCAAAACTCATGAATATGAAGGATAAATGAGATGATAGATTAGACTAAATATGAATGTGAGACTGTCACATCATCCTCATTATCTTCTTTTATAGTCTAATTATATTAGATTAATGAAACTAATTAGGTATTAATGTCTTAATATGCAATATTGGGCCATTATATCGTAGTAACTACACTTTCAAACTGTGTTGTACAAATATTGGTGAAAAGCTACACGTAAACCGCCCCAATATTATATGAGTATATCGGGTTTTGGATTATGGTATCGAGCTAGAACGAGTAGGATTCCTTGGGGTTCGGGTTAATTCTCATAAATCATAATCATACCTAAAAGATTATTACAATTTATAAGGATACAACATACACCGTCATTAAAACGTAAAATGAGGTAGCGATATTTTTCTTTTTGAAAACTTTCTTTAACAATATATAAGTTATATTATTCTATAACTGATTATCACAATTTACATAAACTAGTTAATGAAATTCATGTTAGAAGCCATCGTTATTATAAAAATATACATGATCAAGTAATACCAAAACATGAAAATGACATGATTATAAAGTCGTATACATGAAGTCGAAGAAAATTCTAACTTAGATGAATTGATCGATGGTTTTGTTTTGACTTATTAAATAACGTCATGAATGATTAAGCTGGATAATAGCAACTAATCTAGCTATCAATTTTCGTAGCTATAATTAATATGCATATAGTGAAATTTTTGTTATATATATTAAACAACTAGATAAGTGAATTGGTTAATAAAATGTGGTTGTGTCTTGGTGGCTAGTTCAAATTTCTCCTAAAAAGATAAGCATATCATATAATGTTATATAATGTTTGAGCCATGCCAAATTATTTTTTTAAATAATATGCAGCCCGTGTTCGATCCATGGCAGGTTGCAAAACTTTTTTAACTTCATTTCAAAGTAGCGTCCTAGGTAATAAATTGACATAATATAAAAATAAAAGGTTTGAAACGTCTTTTTTTCAACTATCTTTGATCAAATTTAATGTCTCTATTTTATAGCAAGTAAAAGTGTTTCTCGTGCAAATGTAGCATGCTCAAAGAGCCATTTAAACCTAAAATAGTGGCGCAAAATCTAAATGCCAATAAAAACGTGTGTCACTAAATGACATATTATTTGTAGTGAAAGGTTAAAATTATAAGACTCAAGTGCCAAGTGTCATGTCAAGTTATGTTATAATAAAACTCTAGCGAATAAGCGTCCTATAAAATAGATGTTTTATGACTCAAATATCAAATGTCATATTGAGGTGTATTATAATAACACAACAATGATTAAGCGTCTTATAAAGGTGAAAGTGATAAGACCATGGTGTAAAATGTCTTATTAAGTTATGTTCTTATATGACATCGACTAGAAAGGGTCCTATAACACCGAACATTTATGACTTAACTACAAATGTCCTATTAACTTATGTTATAATAAGACCTCCAGTTATCAAGTGTCCCATTACATTACTACATAATGAGACACCAACAACTACATGTCTTATATGTTACTTTATTAGGATTTAGATTTTAAGTGTCATATTGAGTTATATGATAATACGACCCCAAAAAATCATCCATCCTATTAAATAACTTTTTAGGACACCAGTTATGTGGCGTACATTGTAAAAGGACCCCAAATGTTCATTTGTCCTATTAAATAGATTTTAAGACCCTATTTTACAAGTGTCCCACATAGAAGGTCCTAAAAAGCCATTTTTGTTGTAGTGTTGCTAAGGGTGGGAGGTCATTTTTCTCCTCCCGCCCATCCCTTACAGACTCCCCTATCCACTTCAACTTCAAATCATTTTTTTTATTCTATCCATAACTATCTCAAAACCATAGAAGTGTCCATCTTTTGCATCCCTAACCGTCCCTCAATCTTTTCATTCCATCTTAAGCACTCGCCCATCCTCAAAAGAACACCCAATGTTGTCGTTACGGTGAAATTGGTTACTAGACGAGAAACTACATGTTAGAGTTGAAGATGCCTAAGCATGCACCGTAAGTATCTTTATAATAGAGCTTTACTATCCTAAAATTTGTGGATATTTGACATTGCGTACAACAAGGTGGGACATCCTAAGAGTCAGTGCACGCTCAAAAGAAGAGGTTGTTAAAAATGATTTAAACATTATTAAGGTAGCCACTGAGGATGATTCTCTAATTTGTAGTGTGGAACGTAGTGTAGACTCTTAGGCCATGAATTATAGCGTTTCGTTCCACGCCATGAACATAAAGGAAATGATGGTGAGTCTAAAACAAGGAGATTTTTAAGGTACAACTTGCAAATGGAGATTCTTGAGGTAAAGAATATGGGGATATTGGTTTGGTTACTTCATTGGGAACTACAGAGAACTTGAAGAATGTTAGGGTGATTATGGGTATGATAAGAATGTTAATGTACATGGGTCACCAAGATAGAAAATGATTGGAAGTAAAGTTTGGTGTTGGCAAATGAAGGGTAATCAATGAAAATCTACAGATCAATTGTGGTATAAAGATTGAATCGCTACACGTGGTTGAGGCACCTGCTAAGGGTGTGACCTTCGAGGTTAAGCAAGACAAAATCCAGATGGTTGAATCTGGTGCTAAGAGGGTTCATTTTTCAAATGTGAAGGTTTAAATCCAGATGGTTGAATGTGGATGTCAGATGAATGTGTTCGAAGGTTTAAATCAATCTGGGGATTTGGTAATAGTTAGAGAATAAGACGTATTCTAAGCACAGTTCCTAAAGGTCGTTGGGTGTTGAAAACCAACATTCTTATTTTAAAATTATGGGAATAGTTTGTAAAATTTAGAGAGTGTAATGGTTCTTGGTATATTTCTGAATTTAGTGGATTATCGAAACTAGTTTAGAAAAATGACGTGTTGTTGACGATTTTGATCATGACTGATTTCAGCTCAGGGAGTTTCAATTGGTCTCTTGGGTACTTGGTGAGAGGGGTTGTTGCAACTATGAAAATATGACTGAAGTCTTAGCCTGTTATGAGAAATGGAGGCTTGAGAACTTGTTTATTGAAGATTACGGGTGATGTGCTAAAAGTAGTTATAAAATAAATAACTAAAATTATACTAATCTAGACACTAAGTAATACTCTAGACCCTTAACTTAACTTAAACTACTAACCGGAAAGTGAACTGGTCGACTCTAGTACAACTAAGTAAGTCCGGATATTGAACCCACGAGACTCTTAAAATTACGTAAATTAACTAATTAGACTCAACTAACTGGCACGACTATTTATTTTATATTATTAAAGGGGGTTTTAAAATAATTAAATATTAAACTAATAAATTAACTAATTAAGAAAAGACAATTAATAAAACACAAGAGAATAAAATTTAACTGACTCAGATGATGATGAAAAACCACCTAGGCTAGAATCCCTAAAGTTACGATTATTAATTAAACGGAAAACTTAAGTTATGGAACTGGGATCATAAAATAGACCCTTGACAGAAAACCCGAACAGGACCCTTGAACTTCAAGAAGACGCCTATGGATTTCTAACAAGTTTTAAGACTCACCAGTTTTATATTAAACTTCCTTACGGTTATTTAATCGCTTATGTCTAAGTATCTTTTATGACGAAAACCTACCTTACAGCGCGGAATTCAAAAGATAGCAAAGCAAACCCAATTAATTTAATAGACTAAGATGACAATCAAATCTAGACGGACTCCTTACGAAGAACTAAATCTAGCAATCCCGACAAGCAAAGATCTATCAACAACCTATCACCTTACAGCTTTCTAGGCTGGTAGTTCACTTTTATCTATTTACTTGATTTTATTGTTTCTATGATTTTAATGCATATTAATCACAAACTAGTCAAGAACACACAGTAAATGACATAACAAAACCCTATCCTATGAAACAATCAACAAGGGCAATGTGAAACAATAAATCCAAGTAAATAAAACCAAGCAATCATACGCATCAATTAAATCAAACTCAACTGTTTACTTAGAACACAAAATCCATAACGAAACAAAAATCCAAATAAAATCAAACCGAACTAAGGTTCATCACGTCCTAGGTAGTTTATGGAATTTAGCCCAGCATCATAAAGTCTAAATCAAACAAAATAAATAATACTGAAAACATGGTGAAATAATAAAGAACGAAAGATTAAAGGTGATAAAACCCGTATTCTTCGATCTTAAACGTCTAGCTCTTCACCGGATGTTCTCTTGCCTTCAAAATCACCACGAGACTCGTAAGATGGCTCCAAAGACTCTAGAATTCGGATGGTGGCTTAAGGTTATGTCAGGATTAAGTTAAAGGTGTTTAAATACCCAAAACAAGGCCCGACAAGATGCAAAAACGAAAATAATCTAGCCCAGATGTGCCTAGGCGCCGCGCCTAGGGCTTTTGGCCTTTCCCCTAGGCGCAGCGCGGCGTGCTCTTCTATAGGGGCCGGTCAGACCGGCCCGGTCTAACCGGTTCTCTATCTGGTTCCTTCCTTATGCGTTCCGGATCTCCGTTTCGGCTCGTTTTCGCCCTTTTTAATCACGATCAAATCCCGGAACCTACGAAACATAAAAACGTTAGTAGTATACAAATCTCGACTAAAAACGAACAAAAACTATTAAAATATTAATTAAAATATACACGGAAAACATATATATTTAGCATTATATCAACGGGAGTTACTGTCATAGTTCTTGCTAGGGTGACATTTGAAGATTGTTCGGGTTTGTGAAACCTCTGGGCTTGTTTTATTTAGGCCCATGAGTGTTTACTTAGGGGCTAAGTTTGAAACTCTAATCCTAGTATACATATACCCTATGATATAACTGTAATATTGTATGTGTCCGAGTTATTAAATAAAGATAGCTCTAGTTGCAACATGGTCATCGGTCACCTTGACAGAACCACATAAATCTCGTGTTTTTGTTTTACTTATCCGTTTGTGTGTGTGATTATTATATTTTGCCACATACTAAATTGCTCTAATCGATACCAAACAAATACCAATAGGTAGATGATAGAGACCAATTCGAGATTGTCAATCTCCCAATAGACCAGTAGAGTAGGTTAGGCCCCAAGAACAAAAATGAAGAAAAGAAACCAAACTTGAGACAAATTTCTTTATTATTTTTCTTATTAAAACAATTACAATTTATAGGAAAAGAAAAACATAAAAATAGGAAAAAGATAAACAATAAGGAAACCTAATTTAACTATAATAAGGAAACTAAATAATAGATTAACTTAATTATGAAATTAAACTTAATTAATATATCGGCTCGTATAAATTCCCTGCCCCTTCAAAACGTTCATGTCCTCAAGAACGAAACGAGTTTTCCACAATGGTCACCACTCGAGTTGGACAACCACATACAGGACGGTCTCAACCATCCGCCACGGTGGCCGCCACCCGAGTTGGACAACCACATACAGCACGGTCTCAACCAGCCGCCACGGTGGCCACCAATCTTGTCTCTTTGTGGGATATGTTATCGTCATCTTAGTAGAATTGTTTGGCTTTATAGAGAAACAAGGAAGTGGAGCTCTTATTGTCGATAGCTTGTAAGAATCCTTGGAAAAATTGGCTTTATTGATAATCTTATAGTAACGTTGATGAGATCCCTTGTAAGGAAGCAGCTGTTTTGCATGTGAGATACAAACTGGAAATGGTGGCCTTATGCTTTTCGTCTTGATGGCATCAAAAGAAACAACCATTGGTAGAGGTTTTTGACTCAACTTTCGTTCACTGGTTGGGATGGAAATAAAGGGTTGGGGCACTGGTGTGAGTTTTGGGGTTGCTGCGGACTCGAGAGCGGTTACGGGAGGTGATGGTGGTGTCATGATTAGAGGTGTAAGGGCTGGTTTTGGTTCAGTTATCGCTGAGGAGGTGTTTGAAATTTTGGCGAGGGCGGAGGTAAGATTAGAGGTGATTTGGTTCATGGTGGCGGTGAGGGAGTCAAAGTGGAACTTGGCTAGGGCGGCACTTGATTCTTGTTGGATCAATAGCCGATCGATTTTGTCGACCATAGCCATGATCAGGTTGTCACACCCCCATCTAAGGCCTAGGAGCGTGACCCATAAGTTGGTGTCGTAATTGTAAATAAATCAGAGTTTGCGTTAATTTGCGGAAGACTTATAAAACTTTAAGGATCAAAAGTGTAACATTGATATATACATTCAAAAGACGGGATAATAAAATACCCGTTTAAGTTGTTACAAAAATATTACTTGTTTATGTTTACAAACCATCATCTTAAACTTATACAAAATGAATCCGAGCCATCGGATATTAGTAGCACTTCGTCATTCCAAGCGCTATCATTGTTCACATGCAAAATGTAAGAAAATACGTCAGCAACGAATGCTGGTGAACACGCTGACGCAAAATAATCTCTTTTACTTTATTACCCCTCGAGACTACGCCTGCCTCGGCCCAACGTGGCTTAGGAATAACAAAGTTAAATAACACATTATAACTCGAGCCTCTACTCTAGGTCACCTCAGCAAACACCGCAGCGTTCGACTTAGTTAAGTACCCGTAAATATACACATAAGGTCGTACTACCTGTAAGAGAGCGTCCTACGACCAAGGGTGGTGCGATGTGCCCATTCACCGCATAGTACCACCTATGTAAGGATCCAGGCATACGTATACCATAGCCTGAGAGCTAGGTTTATACTCTTATCTATAACGGTTTTATGAACACATAGTTCCTTGTAAACAATTTCATATAACATATTTTACTCGTTTGAAAACAAGTTTAAAAGTTTGGGGGCGTTTTCACCTTATCTCTTTAGGATCGGCTTCACTCACCGTCCAAGGGTCTTTCCCTTCTTTATCTCGCACCTATATTACGAGTATAAATATTTGTTAGTCGGATACACGATCCGGCTTAAGACCTTTAGTCTTATCTCAATCCTCGATGAACCTTTAGTTCATATATCTCTTTTACTTGAAAACCTTTAGTTTAAAAGTAAATTATAAACCTTTAGTTTATATAGAAACCCGACGTTTCTTCTTCTCTAAGAAACGTAATCTTTAAGAATACTCTTATTACTTGAAAACCTTTAGTTTAAAAGTAAATTATAAACCTTTAGTTTATATAGAAACCCGACGTTTCTTCTTCTCCAAGAAACGTAACCATTTTCTTTTATTATTTAAATATACTCTTTATTCATTAAATAATATTTTCATAACAAAGAATATATACATACATACTTGCACACATATATACGTATTCGCCATATTCAATAATCAATCTTTTATTCATTTCTTTGTTATGTTTATTTCTCTTTTATCGAATGTAAGGCCCCGAACCCGGTGGCCCTACTTTAGCGTCGGATTTACTCATAAACACAGTTCTTCAAATCAGAGTTTATTAAAACTTTTCGCGGAATATGAATCATCAATCATTTGTTACCAAACATTAAATCTTTTCTTTGATACCAAAACGCAAAACTTTATATTTAAAACATCTTTACTTCTTTCTTCAGATGCCAGCCGTTCAATCCATGCCGTGTGTCATCCTCATGCTAACTCTATAATCAGCTCACCTGCGTGCATACTAAAAGTCAGCTACGCTGAGTGAGTTCTAGTTAATCAGGCAACATACAATTTTATTCTCATATATTTCTTAACGTATCCGAAGACACATATTTCTACCTTAACCTCGTATAAATATCCATAGGAGGATCATCACGTAATATCTATTAAAAGAACCTTTACCATTACCATACTATATAGGATTTCCATAGGAGGAACACTCTGTATACTTTCCATAGAAGGAACACTTTACTGTCCATAGAAGGAACCCTATACTTTCCACAGAAGGAACCCTATACTTTCCATAAAAGGAACCCTATACTTTCCATAAAAGGAACATTATACTATCCATGTAAGGAACTCTATATATATCCATATAAGGAACACTATCTATAAGTTATTATTTAATATCTATGCAAGGAGCTAATCACTTCCCTTGACGATACGTGCAATATCCGAAGATCGTTCACGTACCGACAAGCTTTCAGTCGTAATGTTTATACATCATCCTCACATTACATACAATATTAATATCTTTATTTACATCCTGACAGTACGTGCAATATCCGAAGATCGTTCACGTACCGTCATGCAATCAATCATATCTAACACAAATGCCATACACGACATACACATAAAATTATATCCTTTCATTCATACTTTCTTACTTCCACGTTTTCTTACTTTCTTTTGTATTAACTTACTTTCATATCTTAAGTTATAAAGAGCATTACACCCTACATTCCTCGAGTATTATTAGGGCTCGGTACCCTCTTCGTAACCATACATCCTTACATCATACCTCGAGTATTATTAGGGCTCGGTACCCTTTTCGTAACCATTCAGCCATACGTTATCATTTTTTTCTTCTATTATTTCTGTCGTGTTCATGCACATACACATATATAACATACTTACCTTACACATAGCGTTACAACCTGACAGTACGTGCAATATCCGAAGATCGTTCACGTACCATCAAGCATTCGTTCCTACATATCATATCATTCACATAAGGCATACACTTATCTCTTAGGATAAGTGTATTAACAAACATATCGAGTATGCACACAGCCCCGAAAACATAACACATAAATGGGGCTAGAAACTCACCTGAATTCTGCTTCTTTTTCTGATAGCTGTAAATTCCTTCTTTAACTGAGCTCGGCTAACTGTACAAGTTACACGTATCAATACTCGTCTGATCTAGTCTGGCGGCCTAGTATTAGCTTACTTTAACTTATCGCTTTCAATTTATCTTCTAATCAACTTGGCTTAGGCGAAGTTAACCCTCGGGCGAACTTAGCTTTAGGCGAAGTTAAACCTCAGGCGAACTTGGCTTCAGGCGAAGTTATCCTTAGGCGAACTTGGCTTCAGGCGAAGTTAAACCTTAGGCGAACTTGGCTTCAGGCGAAGTTATCCTTAGGCGAACTTGGCTTCAGGCGAAGTTAAACCTTAGGCGAACTTGGCTTCAGGCGAAGTTATCCTTAGGCGAACTTGGCTTCAGGCGAAGTTAAACCTTAGGCGAACTTACGCTTGAAGGCGAAGTTACGCTTGAAGGCGAAGTTCATCAGGCGAACTTAATCTTGCAGGCGAAGTTGTCGCGCTACAGATCTGTTTGCCCATAACTCCTTCGTTTCTTAGCCAAATAACTCGATTTTGGTACCCACGGAATCGTATGATCGGCGCCTACAAACCCTAACCATCAAATCGGCCTAAAATCGACGTTTTAGGGGTCCGATTTGGGCAGTTTGGGTTCGGGTCCGGTTAACCCATCCAATCCTAACCATTTTCAGTAATATTAGCTTTGTTGGATTTGTTCTTACCTTACCAACTCAGATCTATCACAAAATCTCGGGTCTCGGCTTCGAATCTTGATCGGTTAGAATGTGTTTTGAGGAGTGTGTGGAGTGTGTGTGGAGTTTGGTGACAAAATGAGATATTTTGGGATTTTGGGGGTATTTATATCCCTGAAATCCCATTCTCATTTAACCTATCACAATTAACCCAAGTCCACAACCCACATCCATTACCCAACACTAGCCCGACTCATACCAACTCCTATTCAGTTATTTATTTCCTGATAACCCGAGTAAACTTTCCATCTATTAATAAGTAATATAATTAATATTACCTTTGAAATTTCGGGATGTTACAAGTCTTCCCTCCTTAAAGAGGTTTCGTCCCCGAAACCTAACTTATTTCCTATAAAAGGAAAGCTTCTTATATTTACACGTTTTATTGAATCGCCTTCGTTTTCTGAGTTACTCTTCTTACTTCCGACTTTGCAGTCATCGAATGGTGGTCATGTGTTTTAGCTATTTAAGGTAGCTTGTCCATGAAGCCCTCGATGTACCAAACCTCATTTCAATCTTCAAGAGGCTTTGTCTTATATCATACTAAAGCCTAAGTCGACACTCTAACACAACACAACAATTTATCATGACTATCATGCATTCAGACAATTTTTACCATAATTTATAAACACCAGTCTAAACTTCAACATAAAACAACACACATCAAGTCATTAATAAGTTACACATAGATTTAATACTTATGGCTAGCATCTAGCCTTCTTGAATGGCTTCTCTAAGCATACGGAGGAATCTGTTAAGCCTCAAGCACTCTTCTCTCCTTCATGTCCTCCCTTTGGCTTCTTGCAATCCCTTACTAGGTGCCCACGTCCCCCAATGTTGTGACACCTATGGTAATCATTACATTCCCAAGAGGAATGTCCTGTTCTTCCACACCTGTAGCAAACACCTAATCCTTTTCTGCACTCTCCGGGGTGTCTCTTCCCACATTTTTCACAAGCAGTGAACCCCTCCTGCCTTGCCTTCTTCTTGCGTGGATCCACCTCATTGGCTTCCCTTGGTTCAGGGGCTGGGTTCTTTTTCTTCGGTTCCATACTCTCCTCTTCACGGGTGGCAAAGTCCTCATAAATCATCTCGGGCAATTCCACGGCCGAGTCGAATGTTGCGGGCTTACTAGACTTAACCAAAGTGCGAACATTCGGTGGAAGTCCCCTTACGTAACACTTGATCCTTTTAGCTTCGGTGTTCACCATGTCAGGTACCAACCTAGACATGCGGTTGAATTCAGTAGTATACTCCCGTTGTGTCATCTCTCCCGCTTTCAAGTTCAGAAACTTCATTTCCACTCTTTCAACTTCTGTATCAGCGCAGAACTTCTTCCTCACCATGTCCTTTAGGTCATTCCATCCCATTGCCTTGATCTCTTCACGGGTCTTCCTCTGCTCCACACTCTCCCACCAATACATAGCCTCATCTTCAAATGATTGGGTAGCATAACCTACCGCTTGATCGGGACGGCACTCGCTAATGCGGATAACCTTATCCATGGCGGTTATCCACTGAAGAGTAGCGATTGCGTCTCCTAAACCAGTCAGCTTAGGCGGGTCACAACCTTTGAAGGACTTATAGTTGCAACCGCCTCGGCCCCTCTTTCTATCATCATCACTCATAGACTTTGCCTCCCTCGAGTCACCCCTTTCCCTCTCGTCATCCTTTCTATTATTAATACCTGCCCCTCCAACGGTTCGTTCACGGCTTCCAGCAGACCCTTCGGGGTTCAGGTTCTTCACAGCAGCAACTACAGCTTGAACAATGGCTGCTTGAACTGCAGGGCTAAGTTGAACTTCTTCATTGTTGTTCTGGTCTCCTCCGGCGGCGCTTCCTTCATCTTCGGTGTGGGAAGCTTCTTCTACCGAGGGTTGCCGGACAAGACGAGGCCTGCCACGACGTCCAGTGCGACCCCCAGTTCCCACAACTTCTCCAGCTCCAGCCATCAGTATTCTTAAAGGGACAACACAAACATCATCACTCAAGGAACTATTTAGTACAAGGATAGCAAGGCTAACAGGTAATAACAGTGGCCAGCTGTGACTAGCTGATCACGTTGCTTTCCGTGTCCTATTCGCTTCCCTTTGTGAGTCTATTTGTGCTGGTTCTACTTAAGCAGTTAGTCAATTCAAACAATCAATTACTTCTATCCTTATCGTTCACATATCTTTTCTTTCTCATTAACATATATCATTTAATCATACACCTTACCTTTACTGATTTTTGCTTGAGCGACACATGGCATTCTTGAACTGGCATCTTCTTTCTTTTCTTACTTAAATCCCATTCTCTGTTCGAGTCTAAGCATGTAGGATGCTTAAATCTCTCGAACTTATGCTCTGATACCAACTTGTAAGGCCCCGAACCCGGTAGCCCTACCTTAGCGTCGGATTTACTCATAAACACCGTTCTTCAAATCAGAGTTTATTA
Organism: Bidens hawaiensis; assembly: GCF_021521415.1. Taxonomy (NCBI): domain Eukaryota; kingdom Viridiplantae; phylum Streptophyta; class Magnoliopsida; order Asterales; family Asteraceae; genus Bidens; species Bidens hawaiensis. The sequence continues at coordinate 55,717 of NW_027505270.1, read as the reverse complement.
AAACTTTTCGCGGAATATAAAACGTCAATCATTTGTTACAAAACATTAAATCTTTTCTTTGATACCATAACGCAAAACTTTATATTTAAAACATCTTTACTTCTTTCTTCAGATGCCATCTATTAATAAGTAATATAATTAATATTACCTTTGAAATTTCGGGATTTTACATCGAAGTATCGAGTATAACCTCGACTTAAGGCTTAAGCCTTTAATATAATATTATATTATATTGAATTGTCGTTACGCCTAACCTTAGTGGCGTTTAGAAACTCTAGGGACTCGAGCAGCACTCCAACGCCGCTTCTTTTCTCGATCAATACTTTTCTCGACACGCAAATCGACAATCGCCAATCTTCAACACACGTTGGCACGTACTTCGAGAACAAACACCATCTTGGTCAAATGTGGGTGGAGGGTGGCACAAACTTCGAGGAAACGTTGTATACAAACGAGGGATCGGGGCACGCTTATCGAGGCAAATCGATTATACGAACATGGAATTCTAGTGAGGTGTTAGAGAGAGAAAAGAGCACTGAATTTGGTGTGCTTTGAATGAGATCCCGGACTTGCTATTTATAGGCAAAATCTGGGATCCCATCGCGTACTGCGCCCGCTCCCTGGGCACTCTTCGCGTACCGCGACGTAGCCCAGGTGAGTCACCCAGTAGGTATGCCACGTGGCGACACGTGGCAGATGTTGCGCCACGTGGCGGCAGACAGTGCCACCTTGTGCCACGTGGCACACGTGTCACAACCTGTCAGACATCCCATCGCGTACTGCGATGGGTGTCCCTTCTGATCCATCGCGTACCGCGATGGGTCAGGAAAACAAATTTTTCATAATTAACCCTCAACTTTGGAATTTTGGCAATTTTAGTCCCTAGACTTTGGAAAGTTGATACTTTGAACTCGAAATTTTCACGATGTTACACAGGTCTTCACGCGACGAAGGAGGCATGAGGACGATTGATGAAAGCACCAAATTGATAGAGACCGATTCGAGATAGTCAATCTCCCAATAAACCAGTACAGTAGGTTAGGCTCCAAGAACAAAAAAGAAGAAGAGAAACCAAATTTGAGACAAATTTCTTTATTATTTTTCTTAATAAAACAATTACAATTTATAGGAAAAGAAAAACATAAAAATAGGAAAAGATAATAAGGAAACCTAATTTAACTATAATAAGGAAACTAAATAATAGATTAACTTAATTATAATATTAAACTTAATTAATATATCGTTTTTATTATTTTTCTTATTAAAACAATTACAATTTATAGGAAAAGAAAAACATAAAAATAGAAAAAGATAAACAATAAGAAAACCTAATTTACCTATAATAATAAGGAAACTAAATAATAGATTAACTTAATTATGATATTAAACTTAATTAATATCAGTAGAAGCCCTTTGTTAATTATCCTCATGTAAATTTACAAGTTATGTCGTTATCTTGAAATTCCTTATAATTGTAGATTGCTTGTGTAGTCATCTCCCATAGCAGGGTCTAATCTCCTCCAAGCTTTTACATGGTCTCCTCGGACCAACGTTGCGTATGAAAATTTATTGATATGCATAATTGATCTTCATCATATGAATCAAACCCGTCTATGTACTCTTTACTGTTGTATACAGATTATTAGCTTCATTTTATTCTATGAACAAACAAAATATATTTATCTTTTCAATAATTCAGTCAACATATTGTCACAAATTTTATATGTGTCAGAAAAAGCTTAGTCACGCTTGAAAAGAATTTAAAAGTATACATATCATAAAAAGATTTTTTTTTCATACACATACAAATTTTATGTAATGTTGATATTTGTAATAATTTATCTGAGAAGCTATGAAGACTTTTACCAATAAGAATAATATGACCTTGTAGTTGTACAATTGTTGTCTACCTCAGTCAAAACATGTTTGGAATAGTATTTTAGAAAACTAGTTTAAATTTTATATTCTATGATCATTCATCAAATTATTAACATGCAAGACGCGATGGCGGATTCCTGATCTTTTGAAAAGAATCCTTTAACATCACGTATAGATGAGAATTGTGATGGCATAAGTAATAACTAATTTTTTATTTATGGCCATTAAATTAAAATATGTTTTATTTAAGCATGTTAGATGAGGTGGGTGTCTACGCACATAAGGTTGGATCCGGTAAGAAATGAGGTTTTAGGAAAAGACCGATAGTGATCATTAGTATAACAAGGAGGGGCAAAAAAATTTGTTTGGGCATGTGAAGAGAGGATGGAGTTAATGACGTCGGCTAGAGTCGTGGAAACCCTCAATGTAGAGGGGAGGAATAGATGCAGACCCAACCAAATATCTTGGGAGGAGCGTATTATGCACGATTTGCTAGAGTTGCACATTTCTGTAAACATGATCCATAATAAACGTTCATGGAGACATAAGATTAAGATTAAAGATTTTTAGGAAATGACATTTTTTATGTATTAGCTTTATCTATGGAGCTTAGATGCATTTACATTTTAGATGGACTTTGTATGTGATTGTTTTCATATATTTATGTCGACATGTGTTATATACTTATATGATATCATATGTGTTTGTATTTTGTTATGCCATTCTTTCATCATTTGTATGTTGTTTGCTTTTTAGGCCATGCGGAACAAATAGCTTTAAGTTTTAATCTACGTTTTATCTTCTAGAACAGTATGATATTAGCTATCTTGTAACAACTTAAATTACTTTATAAGTAGCAAAGGTTTTAACATGGAATCTTCTAACAGGATTCATATGGCCATGGTGATCAGATATAAAGATATTATACTTAATTTGTCCATGTTTTTTTGAACTTGAAAATGTATATATAATGTATAGTATGAAAGCCAAAATTTCACCAACAAATCGTACAAGACGCGTCCGTCATATGTCTGTTACAAATTCGTGTTTAAGTATAAAAAGGCTTAACTCAATCATATCCAATGTCACAGTAAAGCTCATTGATGAGCATTATAAAGAACAACACAAAGATCTTTGAACAGGCCCCAAATCCAGTAAAGCCATGTACTTATGATTCTAGGTCCATGTAAACCCTGATATTCAAATAATGCTTTGCATTGCAATCACTAGGTATAATTTAAAGTTGTAATTATTCATTTATTCTCATTGGATTTCCGCAAAAGCGGGATTTGTTCGATCTCATGGTAAGTAGTAAACACACCTTCAAATCCAACACCTTGTCACATTGTACTTTGAGTAAAGTAACAAAGTGTCTATTGATAGAAAGGCATAAAAGGTTCTAGTATTTGATCATCTTTATTGGTTGATCAAAGAATATGAATTAGTATAAAGTGCACAAAAGAACAATTAAAGCTTATCAATCTTCAATCTATGATTCCAAACAGGACATTATGTGCCTCTTTATCTTCCCACCTACCTAGGTATTGACGTTAACGTACCGAGCTTCTCGTCGTCTAAGTAACTGCATCATACGACTACCACAACATAAAAAAATCAACAACCCATGAGGTTCTTGTCCTTTCAAAGATGTGTTGATTTGAGCCACTGTTTGTGCTGTGTTGCCTAAGTGCTTTCATTTGTTTTCCCAAACACTACAATAATAATCCATGGTACAACTTCCATTTAAGCTTTTTTCGCAAAATTCTTACCCCTACACACAAAACTCCATGCTTCAAAAATTATTCGCCACCTTTTGAAGATTCTGCTATACTCTTTCACATGGCTCTCAAATCAAAGATTGTATTTTAGCCCAAAGTGCAAACAAGAAGACATTGATTTTCAGGTGAACTCATTTTGTCATCTTTATTATTTTCTACATGCAAGTCTTAAATCATTGTAGACTCATACTTGCATCACCAACTCAAGATCCAGGGAATTGTCTTTTCAGCTCTAAGAACATCACATTGCAACCATGCATATATAAGTGCATTTAGTGCTTATCTGCAACATAAATAAAAAGACATACTTGAATAACCAAAAGCCCTTTTGTTGTAATTTATTTGTCCACGCCAAAAATAATTGGCCTGTTTTGTTCTAAATCCACAAGGAATGGGTGTCACCTGATCTAATTGTTATATATTTTAGTGTAATTGGATTGACTTTTATCGACCAATGTAAATCATTACATACATTATACAAGTGAGCATGCTGGGGTCGACCTATCGGATTTTCGGATATTGTCACATTTATATCCTAAGTCAAAAAATGAGGGGATTTGTAACATCCGGTCCCTCGCAACACTAGTATTGTCCGTTTTGCTCACGAAGAGCGCACGGATTTGTTTTTGGTTGCCCAGGTGGAGATTTCCCAGGAGGTCATCCATCATGCTACTACTTCCAGCTGAGCACGCTTAACCGTGTAGCTCTCATCTCGTCCACTACCATTAAGCCCAAAACGCACTGGTGATTGAAGAGGCATGACATTTACTTATGAACCAATGATCACCGTTGTCCACAGCCGATGTGGGATTTGCCTAGGATGTTACAGGATTTTAATGAATATCTAAAATTTGAAATGATAACTTCCAAAGGCAGTACCAAGCCCTAATCTCCAAAAACTACTCAACCATCATTAGGTATGGTACGTTGGTTCTAAATTTTGCTCTCAGTTACATACTACGCTCTTGACCTTGTTTGAAGTACCACCAATTCAATCTGAAAGGACTGACGACTCTCAAATAATCCAAGTTAACAAATCCGAAATTCCCCAACACTTATTAGAGTTCAGGTTTACGTAAGTGTAAATTTAATTGAAAAATTCAAGTTTTTATGAGTAGTAAATTGTGTAGCGCATCATCTAAAATAAAAAAAAATAGCTTATTGGTCTATATAAAATACCACAACACCATTGAACTTAATATGTCCATGTACAAGCGTGTGACTGAAAAAAAAAAGTTACAAAAGCACCATGGTTTCTTCATCTTCGTACCAGCTAAGTGGGTTTCGATTGTTTGAGTTCGTGAAATACCTCTCTCGCCTACATATTATAGTTGAAATCTTCAATTGAAAGTTATATTGTTCCTAGAAACAAAATAAGGTTCTTAAAGAATTTTGTTGAAATTAAGAGTAAATAGATTAGAAGAAAGATGCTTAGTTGTAATCACTTTTATACATCATTTAAAGCATAATAACCACCTCCATGCACACGTGGTTGTAATACAAGCACTTACAAGAGTCATGGAATAGAATGAGAATCACAAAACATAAAATGCAACAATATGTAAATTTTTAAAAACCACTATAACCCTAAGCCTTGTGGAAGGGGTGTGCGGGCGTGCACCACGCCACGTTGACAATGTGAGGGTGGAACCCCTCCATGGAGAAAAAAGAGGGGGGGGGGGGGATGTGTAGAGAATACACCGGGCTAGGAGGGACACTTTCTGTTAATTTTTTTTATTATATTAGTTAATAATATAAACCAATCATTTATATCCATCTCACCCACCATCACATTTCATATTTCACCCCACTACAAGATATGTTCTTCGGTGTAAATTGTGAAACCAATTGCTATTCATGTGGTACCTATGTGGCATCATCTTTTGCTCACATTTCACATTCCCACAACACATAAACCTAACCTGGTACACAATTGGAACACAAGTTAACGATTAGAGAGTGGAACTTACCTTAAGACTCCACCCGGCACCCTGCTAGGTGAGCGAAGGAAGGAACTAACCTAAACCGAAAAAAGCTATGAGACTACTACATGCAGTAAGTCCGGGTTGAGTTGGAGGGCTCTACCTCCATCCATTGAGTAAAGGGTGGGTTGGTTGCCCTAATATTGTCACGCATGGTCACATGGATTATGTGGAGTAAGAAGAGAGAAACACAACTTGTGAAGCGTAATCATAACTAGAGGTGCACAAAGCGGTTAACCGGTTTTTTTTGCAAGAATTAACCGGTTAGATCGGATTTCCGGGTCAGGTAGTAACCGGTTTTGACTGGTTAGAGAAACGGTTTCGACCGGACGGGTTAACCGGTTAATAACCGAAAAAACTGATTTTTAATAAAATAATAATAAAAGAAATCGGTCAACCAGTTCGGTTAACCGGTTTTGAAATCACTAATATTACCTCCATTAAAGTAGTATTAAAGGAAAATGTTTTTAGATTAGGGATAAGCAAATGGTACCGGGTACTGGTACCAAACAGGTATCAAAACGAATTAGTATCAGTACCAATTTTTTTTAAAAAATCGTGACTGGCATTTACCGAATATTTGCCAACGGTACCGGTACCAAGTTTTTGAGATCCGGTCATTTTCAGTATCAATATCAAAGAAGAATGTGAGATCAGATTTTCAGGATCTATACCGGTATCGTATCGATCTCATATATATTTTAAACTGGGAGATATCTTCAAAACATAGATAGTTAAATAGTTAAAATATTCCATTTTATACCCTGTTATAAAAGAACTTAAATATATATGACTGACTTTACAATCAACGAGCTCGAAGAGAGAAGCCCAAGTTGAAAGTCTGGCCCAATTCTAAGCATCTATGTTTCTTGTTTGAGTTGGAGCTAGAGGTGCACAAATCTTGTATTAGAAAAACCCGGGTTGGGGTATAGAACCGGGTTCGGGTATGATCGCGTATTAGCTATATCCGGGTCGGGTTCGGATCCGGTTATTACCTCTAAAAACCATATCCTATGTATCGGGTTCGGGTTGTGTATAAAACCGGGTATTCTAAAACCGGGTATTTGAATACCCTATTTTTGGGTATTGCAAAAACCATATTTTACGGTTTTTTCCGGTTATAGATGGAATTTTTTAGAGGTTGCACTTTTTAGGGGTATTTTAAGATATTTTTCAGTTATTTTTCGGGTATATATTGGGTATTTGGAAACCTGGTTCCGGGTATAGAACCGGTTCGTGTTGTCGGGTATTACCGGGTATGAATCGGGTCCGGTTTGGGTACGGGTTTTGGTACTAGAATGCATACCATATCCGTACCCTATGAGTAGGATCGGGTTCTGGTATTAAAAATCCGAGTATAAAGAAAAACCGCTTCTGATTTTTTTTTTACGGGTTCGGGCTTTTTATGCACCTCTAGTTGAAGCTTTTAGGGCCCATTTCCATTAATTGATTTATTTTTATAGATAGAAAGTGACGTGGCATTATGGCCCGTAGTTCGCAGGTAAAAATTTTCAACGTTTTAATAAATACTTGAAACTAATTAAAAATTATGTGTGAAAAGTACTTTTGAACCGGGATTAATAAAAACTAAAGGTTTACAATTATATGGATCGATATCTCATGTCCCTAGTTCTAAAATTGTATAATCTTTCTAACGTTCTCTCTCTTCTTTCCACTAATATTCAATGATTTTCTCGGTCTCTTGTCATGGATTTTCTTGATCTCACCTACGGGTGTTCATGATTTGGTTTAAAACCGTAAAACCGTCCAAACCGATCATCGGTTTGGTTTCACGGTTTTTTTTTTTCAAGTTTTGGTCGGTTTGTTTCAAAAATTTCAAACCGTAGCTAACACTTTGATTTACAGTTTGTACCAAAAACCAACCGAATAGTACCAGACCGTATAATTTAATTATATTTAATTTTATATATATTTTACGTATCAATATTTGTAAGAAATACAAAGTGGTAATAGGTGATATGCATTTTAAGTGAATACTAATTGAGAATAGGATGAGCCCAAATCCCAAACGCACAAACGAACTATGAAACGGTGAAACCATTATTTTGATGTGTTTGGATGTTAAGTTTGCTAATTATTTTGACAGCTAGTTTATTTTATGTTAAGGTATTTTCATGTTTTTGAACAGCCTGTGTTTAGATGTGACTAGACGAATTGTATTTAAATACGTTAAACTTTCGCAAATTATTCAAAGCTCAACAGTCCCAAACCATAATTAGCTGTTTGGTTTGGTTTGGTTCGGTTTAAATGTTCAACGGTTTGGTTTTCTTTTTCAAGAATCGAAAACCATTACTAACGGTTTGGTTCACGTTTTGACCCAAAAACCGAACCGTGAACACCCCCTAATCTCACCTCATCATGTACATGTCCGTTGTCTCACCCCTCTCATCTACCAAAGAGTCTATGAGTTCACATGTAACAATGTCGTTTTTACGAATCACAACTCACTAAAGTATGACAATTTTGTACTAATCAAATTGAACCTTTTTAGCCTAAAACTATCTATGCCACTAATACAATTTATTACCAAAACTACCCTGCTAACAAAATGTGAGGCACAAATAGTAGATTATTAATTATGTACAACCAGACTTGCTCCAATTTTCATAAATATGAGACTGTACAGTACACACCTCTTTCTCTTTTCTTTTTCTTTTATCTTTTATGGGATAAGACAGCCTCCCTCCACAGTAACCTTCAGGTAGGCCACACTCTTTCACAGACCCAAAACCCTAATCTTTTTCACCACTTTACCAACCTCATCAAATCTATCTAAAAATCAAACCCCATGATTTGATACATATAAGAAAAATAATAAAAACCAGACCTTTCTCCATGACTTTTTGTTTCATCTTCACACTCCTTGTAATCACTACATCTGCAGTGGATAACACTAACTTAGTTTACAAAGGATGTGCAAACCAACCACTTCAAGATCCCAATGGTGTCTATGCATCTGCTTTGTCTACTATCTTTGGCACACTCATTCAACAATCTTCAAAGTCCAAATTCTACAAGACAACTAGTGGCACAGTGTCTGGTTTGTTCCAATGCAGAGGAGATTTGACCAATGTCGATTGTTACACATGTGTAAGCAGACTCCCAATATTAATGGACAAACTATGTGGTAAAACGGTAGCCGCCAGAATCCAGCTTCTAGGTTGTTATATGCTTTATGAGGTGTCAGGGTTTGCTCAAATATCCGGAATGGAAATGTTGTATAAAACTTGTGGGAAATCGAATGCGGGTGGGAGCGGGTTTGAGGCGAGGAGGGATTCGGCTTTTTCGGCTTTGGTAAATGGTTTAGGGAGTGGGAATGGGGGGTTTTATGCTACTAGTTATGAGTCCGTGTTTGTGTTGGGACAGTGTCAAGGGGATTTAGGGACTAGTGATTGTGGGAATTGTGTTAAATCCGCGGTCCAAAGAGCGCAAGTCGAATGTGGGGGTTCGGTTTCGGGTCAAGTTTATCTTCATAGGTGTTTCATTAGTTATAATTATTATCCGAATGGGACACCGAAAACAAATAACCCCTCTTCGTCCTCGTCTTCGTATTCGTCGCCTTCGTATTCATCCTCTACATCAGGTGTGTATTACTGTATTATATAGGTAACATATATTTGCATAATATTATTTTGTAACGTTTACTAACTACATTGTGTGTAATAGGGTCGAATCCGGGTAGGACGGTTGCGATTATCCTGGGAGGGGCAGCAGGAGTTGGGTTTATAATTGTGATTTTGTTGATTGCTAGGAAGGCAATGAAGAAAGATGATGGTAAGTTAGTTAGTTAAATTATTATTAAGGCAAAGTTAATGTTTTTTTGACTTTTAACTGATTTTGTGAACATGAACAGATTATTAGTAAAAGGGGGTCTAAAATCTTTCAATTTTGGAGGTGGAAAGTGAAGGTATTTGTTTTTGGTAGATTTAGATGTTAATGATGATATGAATATTAATATGAGTATCTAGGAATATGATTCTGTAATTGTAAGAATGAATGATTGAATGATTGAATGTTTGTCTATGGTGAAAAAGATAATTGGTAAGAGTAGTAGTGTTATTTTTTTACTTTTTTATTTTTTATATTTATTGGATTCTAAGACACAGGCTCAAAGGCATGTGGTGAATTGTCTCTTAGTGGCCTCGAATATCTCCCTTTTGATTTCTTCAATCAATTTGTCTATGTACGATTTCAAAGCTGGAAAAGATTTTCAAACATACTTTTATTTCTTTATTTTTTCTTTTTCATGTCAAAACTTTAGATGTGTGGGTGACGTTTTATTTTGGAAATGTATCGTCTTTTTTGTTATGATGACATAAAATACCTAGTGATGGTGCATTTGTGTTATTCGGAATTCTATTTAAATGATTTTTTTAATAACTTACCGCGGTTATTGTAAGTATGTGCTCTGGTCAAAACAACGTTCAAAATTCAGTTTGGAACTTTTGTTTGGTAGTGACGACCGTCAGGCGTCAGCTAAAACCAGTCACATGTGAACTTATATTGTTTTACATATGAACTAAATGTATATACTCAAGTGGGAATCAATATTGATTAAAATATGCAAATATATCTTTACTAAATTTACAACAATTCACCGAAACATTGGTATGGTAATAAAAAAAGTCCCATAATAAAAACGATGTTAGTTTTTTAATATTATTATGCGCTTTAACATATTTTAGATTAGAAATAAAAGCTATTTGCCGTTCAAAGGAAAAAAGAAAAAAAGAAATAAAAGCTATTATGATCATTATTGAGCTGGGGTTTGGGTCTTCTTGGGGCCAATAGGGAGAAAAATTTAATTATTTATAAAATTGCTATGCACTAATTTAAACAGGTCCATCCATGAGATTTCGATGCCCCAATCGGCTAGTAAAAAGTAGGCCTTTGTGTATAGCTTTTTTTTATTAGATCGACGATAAATGTGATAATAATAAACAACACAAAGGATGAAGAGCTCTAGCGTGACATTCGAATATCACAATTCGTTCTCAAACTGATGCGGATTATAAAATATGGATATTTGTATTGAACCAAGTACTTAACACATATGGGTTAAAAAATGATATTGTGAGCTAAATAAAATGAGTATTAGACTATCAATATTGGGAATTTTTACTTTACTCTTTTAGTTTATTTTTATTCAGTTTAGAAAAAATGATTGGGTTAAAGGCTCTGTAATACTAATAACGGCCCCTTGAATTTGTTTTGACTAGCAACTTGAATTAAAAAACATCATTACCCGTTTAAAAAGCTTAACCGAAAGAAAAAAAACCAAGATCACATACTAAGTAACGGGTTTCTTAACCACGCTACCCAATTCAAATTAAAATTACAATTACGAGAAAAAAACCATAAATAAGAAACCGAAACAACATAATCGAAAAGAAAATCTTTCTTATCAAGTTTCGTATAAAAAATCGTTTCGTTTCAAGTATTCCAAATAAGCCACCAAACAGTGAAAATAATCAACTGAACCACATATTTTTTCTTCTTCACTCATCAAGACAACCAATTTATTTAATTAACAAACGGCCCCTTTAATTGAAATAGGGATTTAGAGTAAGTATTGGTTAATTGATTTAATTATTCTTATGTCAAAAGTGTCTCAATTAAAAAAATAAAATCTGTATGCTGACCTTTTAAATGTTGTTGAAGATGTGTTTTATGTATTGTACAAGCTAAATAATCGATTATTATGTGGTGGAGATGTATTTCAGTGTTTTTTTTATTTCTTTTTAATTAATTCAGCTTCACGAAACCTTTTGACTTTGAATTTGAGTGAGTGGGATCCAATTGGCCGACCACTTTTGCTAAGAGGCACATTTTACATATACAAAATCTTTGCGTTGACCGCCACCTATGTTGACCTTTATAACACGATTTCATTATTGAAATCCCAGTTTGATAGATATCATTTTCTAACTTCTTGTTCTTGAAACATCTTTTTATGGTGTTGTAGACCTTCAAGTTTGGACTACTCTTAAGTCACCTAGAATTATAGAATATCAACTATCTTTCTTTGAAGAAAATAAAGTATGATTATATTTATATTCATTTTCTTGCTTCTGTTCATCTTAGGCTATGCAATATTATTGAACTGATTTTGGTTTTTGTGACATGAAAGTGTATCCAAAGGTTAAGGTAATACAAGATGAAGAATATGATGATCCACCATCTTTATATGATCATCCTTCTACTTCTCCAGGTTTTTGTAATATCCCCTCGTCCGTCTTTATCGTTTTTTTTTTCTTGAATAACCATTTAAGCGTGTCGATTCTATAGAACATAAAGACGGTTACACACCACCGTACGTGAGGGTTCCTATTTCAAGCTCCCTCATGGGTATGATATGATATAAAGATTTGAATTTCGTAATCCAACCTTAGCCTTTGATAAGATCATATTTATTTATGTATCTGTATGTTGAATCAGGCAAGGTCAACAGGAAAGTTGCTGAGACGAATAGCAAGTCAAGTTCTGTGTTGCCACCAAGAGCTGTTTTATCAAGTCCAGGTATTGAAGTATAGACTATATATAATCACATGTTGCATGTCTTAAATGGGAAGGTATAAATGAAGTTTTGGGTGTTGTGTAAACAGAGAATGATACAATGCTTGGAATGAAAACCAAAATCAAAAACAAAACAAAGATACAAGAGGCAGGTTTGAAGGATCATAATTCGTGTCAAAATAGGCATGTCAAGTGCATAAAGTCTCATGAAATCGAGAAGAAAAAACGCGCATGGAAGTAAATTATTATCAACTGTGGTTGATTGATGATATATGTACAATTACAGAGCAGAAAATATACATATTTTAGGACTTGGTGGTTTGATATTTCATAAGTTCAGCTTTTTCTTAGATAGTCCACACAGACTTCAAACATTTTAGTCATGTTTTGATAAGTAATAAATGAAAAAAGGAACTAGCACTAGAAATGGATTGATAATGTCAATACAAATATCAAATGGGCAAGTCTCTAAAAATGAAGAAACATAAGACTTAAGACCAGAATCAACTTATTTAAACATTTGGTTTGCTAACAAACATTGTAGGAAGTTTGAACTTTATATATACATACATGTTAATAAGTATCATTTCTGATCCTAACACATAAAAGTCTACAACAAAATTCACCAGCATTTTAATAATCCTAAAACGATGATCCGCTGTAGCTAAATAACAACCTACTTTCGCTCTAAAATCCCTTAATTTAACATTCCCCACCAGAAGTTGGGAAAAAGCCACGGATTGACAACCAGCAGAAAACCTTGTCAAAGAGTTGCCAACCAATCACTGAGTACCTGTCTACAAAATCCAACAAAATTCAAGCAAAACTTAGAAGACGAAACCAAAATCAATTGTTTACCGTTACCGCTTATTTTAGGGAAAAAAGTTTTCAGTAACCAGTCTGAGATTGCTTGTATTAAAAACAAATGATTCTTGTTGGATTCAAACTTACAAGTTTACTCTTAAGATGAAATAACATGCCAATTAGCTATTTATGTTGTGGTATTAACAATGCAAGAAACATAGACATAAAAAAATGTTCAAAAATGAGGGGCATGCTTGTTCATTAAGTGTCAAACCAACCAAATGATAAGAAATTCAATGTGATATATCGTAAAGTTAATGGAACTATCCAAATACATACTAAGGGGAACCTTGAACGTGATATATATGTTAATTATGTCTATAAATCTATGTGTTTTGAAGAGATTTGGTGAGATTATTGACAAGTTGAAATCTTGTCTTGACATGAATAGGCTGATTAGGTAGAGGGTCTGTTTCAGTGCGCCTACTACCTGGTCCCTAATTAGATGACTGTCGACCCTATATGTTTCGTCCTCTTAAAATACTTTATTTTTGGCTTAATTATAGAATATCAGCTATCAAAATACAACCGCAACAAGTCCTTAAAAATGCAACCCTGAGTTCTCTAAGAAGGCGACAAACCCATAATCCCATATCATCTCTAATGTGACACCAACCATGGCTGTATACTCTGACTCAACACTCTACTTACTCTTCCGGAACACTAAGATTTCCTCCAACAAACACAATATACAGTCGTATACAATCAATAAAACAAGACATACATCCTATCTTAGAATCTCGAAGTCCTTCCATCTCCCTCCTCAATAAATGCATTATACAAACATGAAACCCCTCAACATATACCGCAATACACGATGAGCAGCATCCTAGTTTCCGCTGTATGTTGTGACCAAAAACTGACTCGGATCACTTATAATAAAAGTATATGGTTGAGTAGCTGTCAAGTAGCTATATTTCCCAGTAAGTCGTTTGTCTTATTATAGATCCTTCATTGAGCCCTCATCACCTAGGACTTGAAAGAGCTTCGATAGTTCGAAGTAAGAAATATGGGCTATCAACTGGCTTGCAACATAGTAATGTATGCCAAGAAAGTATTGAAGTTGGCTTGCAACATACTAATATGGAACTGAGACTAACGCTGTGTTCCCGAGATAACTTAACAAAAGAAAGGAAATGAAAGGAAAACTTTATTTTCCTTTCTTTTCACACATCCAATCTCTTTTCCTTTCCTTTCCATTCAATTCTTTCCATTTTGGAAAGAAACCTTTAACCCTTCAAAACCTCACATTTTCCCTACTTTTCCTTTCCTTTCTCCCCTTAAATGAAACTTGGGAACACAAGTTTTTAACTTTCCATTCCTTTCTTTTCATAAAAAAAACTTGGGAACACACTCACATCTATCTTTCCTTCTATTTCCTTTCCTTTCTCCCCTTAAGTGGACCTCGGGAACACAGCGTAATGGAACTGTTTGGGCTCCCTAATCTCAACATAAACAACCACAACCACCCTTCAGCCGTGTGTGAAGAATACAAAAGTGAGAATATGCACTACGAACCATCCCAAACTCTCCCATAGTCCATAACACAACAAAATCAACCAAGCCATGCTTAGGCAATGCAAACAACATAATTTGACTAACATGACAAAGGCTATAAAGAAATTTTGAAACTAACGGAACAAAAGACAGGTTTTGGTTTGTCATGTACTCGTATTGCTGTTCCAGTGTCATGAACAAGGTATAAAAAACCATTACAAGTCGAACATGACGTCCATTTTGGCATTGCTCCTCCTGGATCTTCAAATAAGTAGTCGGTGGGAATAAGGCATGTGATTCCTCCTCATGTCTCAAGAACCGTGTAAAGTAATCGGTGAATGTAGAATCACCTTGCTTGGTTGTCGTGTAGGCATGAACCACAGAATAAGCATGAGACAAGGATTCCTTCACCGAGAAGGATAAAGAAAGACGTCCCACAATCCTTTCACAATATGAAAGGCTAGGGCAATGTTAAGCATTTGTGTCTCCCTACCATTTCACAAAGCCATCACGCCACTCCCCTGTAATCAAACCAGGAGGTTCCTTATCCAAGCTTGCAAGGCCTTTATGAACAAATAGACTCTACGAGCTCCAATTACAAGAGTCTAGTTTCACGAGGATGCGTTTGGTGGAAGCTAAGTCAGTTATAATGAGACGATCTAGTTTCTAGATCAGCGTATTTTCAACTCCCATTGAAACGGATACAGTTGAGAACCACTTATTGAACAAGGAAAGTGGCGGCAATGTCGATTCAAGTTTGGGCGGCGGCTAGGGTGGTCTGTACCATATTGAGTGACATGCTAGTACATAAAGAAGATAATCCTAATAAAACCTGGGTTTGCCCGCGAGCCATAAACTAATAAAGCATATAACTAATAGACTATATACACTTAACATATATAACAAGATTTATAGTTGAAATGCCTATCAATGATTAACAAATATAATAAGTAACAACTTTATATCTGCCACTTAATAGAACTTAGGCATCCAAATACTGATTCAATTTTTTCCTAATTACTAGGTTCAGTTTAGATGCGAGATTTCAATTTTAGAAACAGGAAATAGCCTAACCAGTATGATTAAACTGTATGGTATTCAAGCAATTCATTAGACATAGTAAGACAAGAAAAGAAAACACAAATGCCAATATAATTTTAAGATGATTTGTGAAAATATGGAACTGTAGTTACCTCAGTGCATCATGTATCCCGGAATCTGCATTGACAATTTGACAGACATAAAACAAAACAAACAAACCACATTCAGGAAATGATTCAGTTACAAATGGATAGCTTCCCCATCCACTCATCTGCAGCTCCATAATCAAGACTAAGTTCCCGCATGGGAGGAATATTCTCCATAGCAAAAAGCATAAGGTGAGGAAACGCAACATTTGAGTGATCATAAAGCACCAACTGAACTAAAACATTTGGACAAGAACCATGGCTCATATAGCATGCAAGATTCCTCATTCTAGAAACATCCATACCAAAATCCAAAGGCGGTACACTCGGGTATGACGGACGTACATAGTCAGAGAATATCTGAGTCAAATCACCCCATTCGGCCCATCTCTCACCAAACCGATTCGGATAAACTAAAGTATCCCCATTCATTGCGAACAGTTGCGCTTGCTCCCTCGTGAGCACAACTCCAGTATATTCACAAATAAAAGAACCCGCTTGTATCAAATCCAACGATCTAACTCCCCAACCCGTTTCCCTCGATCTAAACACTTCAAACCTATTCCTCACGCCCTTTTGGCTAACACGGTTTTGACAACTGGGAGGACAATGACAGTGAGGTCCACATTCAAATATCACCGGTTTTCCTCTCACCAAAAGACCATTCGAATCATAAGCAAACCCGCCTCCGTTTTTCTTAGCACAAAAACAATCTTGTGAACATCCACCTACACAATTACACCCGCCACCCTTTACGTGATACACGAAAGGTGGGAAAACAGACGTCACTAAATAATCATAATACATCGGCTCGTGATTACTATCAATATCATTAAACAGAAACACGGGCACGTTCTCCTTCTTCATCGAAATATCAAACGAGGCGTATCCCGTAGGTCTAACCTCTAAAGGTTTGGTTCTTAAATTCTCCGCGAACTTAAGAACCGAACTACCCATTTCCACTTGATTCTCGATTCTAACAAGCTTAAACTTAAACACCCCAAACCCCGATTTCCCAACGTCAAACCACGCTTCAACTATTTTATACAACCCATCGTAAACATACACTTTCCCACTCGCACTCCCTTCATACCTAAACCCTCGTATCACGCGTACCTCAATCCCGTAATGCATACTTCTTTCCATAGCAAGATTCCCGCCTTCGAGCTTCTGATGAACCACTTGCCTCGAATGCTTATCTTGCCCACCATGCCCAGTGTACACAATCACATCACCCGCGTCTTCATCATCCTCATACCCACCCGAAACAATCACACTAGTGGCAATCGGCTCCCCATTCGAACTCTGCGTCGACGTCAAGTAATCAATCCCCGCCTGCGCCTGCCCGTGCATTCCCACAACACACAACTCCATCCGAAAAAAGAACACATCACCCACATTAACCCCGGGGATCGCCCCGACAATCCGCTTATCCCGATTCAACCAAAGCCCGCGTTCTTTCATAACCGAAGCGGCTTTCAAATCGCCCCGAGACCGCGGACTGCGCACAATCTCGAAAGTCCTTCGCTTTTCGTCCTCGGCGACAACCAACACCCTAAGAGAATCGTAAATCATTCGGGTTTTACGCATAACCTCTCGAAAATACCTCTCGTCTTCGATACCGAGGTTCGTAACCCTAACCAGTTCAGACGAGCGAGGTGGGTCTTTCCGGCGAGAGGAAGCAACGGCGGTGGAACTGGAAATATGGGTTTCATCCGGGTCGGGTACGGGTACGATTGCCTGTGCGTCAGGATCCGTAACGGTGGGAAAGTCTTGGAATTTATTATCCGTATCCGTATCGATTTGTTGGGCGAATGCTGTACGGAACATCTCGGATATCCGGTTGAATTCTGAGTAGACATTGGTCTCGTCGTTGCTCGGTTGTGGGTGTGTAATTAATTGATTAGGGTTAGGGTTTGGGGGGTTTGAAGAAGGCGGTGGTATGACGTCAAGGGGTTCTAATTTGGGTTCGATTTTGGGGGTGATTAAGGTGGTGGTAGGAGGATCAGGACAGAGGTTGAGGTCAATTAAAGAACCCATTCAATTGAATTGAATTGAATTGATTTCGAGAAGAAACTGATGATGAAGAAGATGGGAGTGTGGTGTGTAGTGTGAGGGAGCACGTAGTACAATACAGATGACACACCACATTATTATTATTATTAACATTAACATTTCTTTTCTTGGATTTACTTTGCTTTTTTTTACTTTCTTTTCTTCTTTTTCTTTTTAACCGGGTACTTTTTTAAGTTAGCAACAAACTTTTTAAATGTATTATTGGTTAAATTCATTCTATCGGAATTTGAGATATGCTCGTCTTTTGATATAGACAAACCTTTACATAAGGATAACGCCGTTAACACTCGCCTGAATGCACGACAGTGCGATAAGGTAAAACTCGTTCAATTCAAGGATCCAGCTAGTGAACGTCACATACTCGTCTAGTCTCCCGTAATCACCTGATATCGTTGAAACTAAACGAAAGTGTAATAATCAAACAAGGGCCGACTCCGAGAAAGCAAAAAAAAAAAATTAGGCCGTAGGCGGAAATTTTTTTGGGCTTAAGTAAAATGAGTATTTTGTTTGGTTTAAAAAATTTAATTTTTATATTGGTTTACTTGTTTATAATTGAGTTGTGTAAAAAGTTTTTGTATAAAATTAGGATTAAACATGGCTCAAATGAGAGTAGAACCCATAACCTTTGGGTTGGGACTTGGGAGTAGTACCCCTTTGCCACTAGACAAAGCTAATAGTTATTTAATTTAATTTAAACAATAAATATACATTTTGTTTTAATAAAAATACATATAATTTATAAAAAAAAAAATTCGGACCTACAGAATGTCAGGTTCATGACCGGCTCTGAATCAAACATGTGTCATATAAAACACCAAGTTTCTTCTTCTTTATCACTCATTCTTCTTTAATAATAGAATTTAGCCTTAACTGAGGATGTTGATGGAAAGGTTTACTCATTCTTTTTTAATAATAGAATTTGTTTGTAAGTAAATACTTTTGACACGTCGTTCTAGTAGTAACTTTTTTTTAACTTACATTTGAAAAAAATCAATTTATATTTACTAAACAGAATCATACTTCTTGACATCATTTTGTGTTCATTTTATATTCATGTCTCTCACATGACATGAAAGCCTGAAAGTTTATTATTTAATAAGATTAGTTAAAAACGATATTTTGGTGTGTCCAAATTGTATGACCCTAATGATGTGGTACACTTAACACAAAAATGACTAAAGTTATCGTTAACAAAGTTATACGAGCCATATAACAATTTTGTTTTATCTTGCAGCTCGTATGATGATAAGTTGATAATACTTGATGCATCATGTATGTATAGTATCACTGGTGTATCTATAGCAATACCTCAAGATTTCTGTAAGTTATCTAAACAATATTTAACTCCCTTTTACTTTTCCCTTTATACTTTTTTTACATATTTTTATAACTAGATTATTAAGATTTTTTTAAAATAATAGTTTTCAAAGGTACCAACAAACCTATTCTTCACGACTTTGTCATATACTATTATACTAGTAATCTTTCTCGTTTGTATCGCATCCCACCCATAAACGTCCAAAATGCTGCTCTACAACTACTCTAAAATCAATAGTTGAAAACACCAATTTTAAAAAAGGTTTTATTGGTTATTCTATCAATTTATTTGTGTAAATGATCCGTTCAATTGAGTTGCTCGAAAGCCAAATAAAGTTATAATAATAAGTTTTAGAGGCATTGTGAATGATTTAGACACTATCACAACGACCTCACTTCACCTACAAATTTTCAAATATAGTATACTAGAGTAATCACTAAACTTTTCTCTTTTTATTCTTAAAGGCCACCACTAATAAATTTTAGTATTTCTTTACACATATTTAAAAAATTATTTTTAACACAAAAAATTTATTGTTGTCACATGAGATACGCTTGCGCCAAATGGCACCTATCCGGCTATCCTTGCATTCTTATGGTATGAAAATTTGTGTCCTTGACTCATCTACCTTAAATATTAGTACTAATAAAATCTAACTTTTTTTATTAGTGTTTGTATTGTTAATACTTTGCCCCGTTTGCTGTGACGAATTGGATTTCGTGAATCACATCTTCGTATCTTCTATACTTGCTCAAGCAGTTTGGCAAACTATCGTCTAATGGTGTAAGCTATTGAACTTTTTTTAGCTTTTAGACATCTAGTACATACCCGTAATTTGTTAGATCTAAATAAGTATTCCTTGTTATCAAAGCGGAAACAAATGTGTTTCATGCCGTCTTCTTTATACGATTTGGTGTATTTGAAAGGCCATGAATGATAAGGTATTCGATAGAAAATTGGCTCAATAAAGTAAAATAGCGTGATGAGAGACATAAGGGGTTTTATAGTCCGAAATAGATCTAGAGAGTTGGCTCTGAGATGGGATAGATGGAAGTCGTTTAACTTGTAACAAAGGTGGTATGGGGGTGGTTATGGACTTATGGGTATATTTTTGTTTGCATTAGTGTCCGGTCGATTATGTAATGTCATTGTCTTTGGGTATGGTTAGCATCTTGCTAAACCTGGTTTTCATGTGTTAATAAATTTCTTTTGTTGGTTGTTATAAAAATAAAGATAAAATCATACTTTAAAAGTATTGTAATGGTACTAAAACAAACAATGTGAAAGAAATAAAAAACAATAAACATACTCATACGGGATATAAAAGTTAAGCAAAATTACATATGACAATTAAAATGGTAAATAAGTACGAGTGATTTTATATAAAAACTAATGACTTTTTAGATAAAATAAATACTTAGAAAAGTTAAGTTTATATCATAATTAATAATGTTAGTATTATGAACATTTAAAAAAAATTATTTGGCAATCAGAACATGTAATGAAAATGATAAAACAAAATAAAAGATTAATAAAAGTACACAAAGGTTAAGTAAAATATATAATAAATACTAAAATGGTAAACGAAGAATGCAAGGTAAAAAAAACACTGATGACTTTTTTTTTTAAGATAAACGGGATACTTTTCTTTTATATATATATAAAATGATTATCTTTTGTAATAAAGAATGATTATATCTTTTCAAAAATATATGATTTTATTTTATAAATATGTATCCATTCGTTACACATTTATAACTTTTGAAATCCTTACACGTTTATAACTTTTGAAATCCTTATAATACATAAAACTAATATAAAATAGAGACAAGTGTTATATACTTAAACATATGGGGGTCATTTCAACCTGATAAGACTATGGGTGGCATAAAATAGTTGATTTTCACGCAACTTGATGAATAATAATTGATTTTGTGCATCACTTGACGCACAAGGATTTTTTATACGATTATGTCTCTTGGCGTGCAAATGAGATGCATGATTGTTTTTCATTGGATGAAAATATTTGTAAAAATAAAAATCAAGCTCAAATTTTAGTAAAATAAGTGATTTTTTTATCTTCACAAATAAAAAAGAAATGATTTTTTTACAAATATGTATTCATTCGTTATGCATGTATAACTTTTAATATCTTTATAATAATAATAACAATAATAATATATATAAATAAATAAATAAATACAATTAATATATAATAGAAAAAGGGGTTACATACTCGAATTAGAGGTGCACAAATCGGTTTTTTTTAAAAAACCGGTTCGGTTATTAACCGGACCGGTTTTTTTTGGCCCGGAAAAAAACCGGTTCGGTTAATAACCGGACCGGTTAATAACCGGTTTTTGTATGTCAAAACCCTAACCGGTCTAACCGGTTAGGACCGGTTAATAAACCGGTTTTTTTATTAACCGGTTTTTTAATAACCGGTTTTTAGGTTAACCGGTTTTTTTTTTTTTTTTTTTAAATAACCATTATTTTTTCACAGTATAAACAAACCGGTAACTACAAGGCAAACCGGTAACTACAAGGCAAAACGGACTGACCGAAGCCATTCTTTGCTTTCGTTGTTAGGGTTCTTTGCTTGGAAGATTAAAAACACATAACTTTCATTTATAGTTTTTACATTAAAAATACAAACATTAAATCGTTATCGCATATTCGTAACTCAAAAATACAAACATTAAAGAATGCTTAGACACGATTACGTGAACAACTTGCTGTTTCTTACTCATTATTTGCCTCCATGTTTGCTGTTTCTTTAACTAATTTTCTTCGCTACCCGATCCCGAGCTATTCCTTAGGTAATCGTCGTACGCGGCTTCTTCATCGGTCATTGGTTGAGTGTGTCCTTTATTGACCTCGTCTTCATACAAGCCCGCCTCATACTCCATTTCCCCCTCGAGTGAGCGTTGATGTTGTGCCCTATCTAAAGAGTCCAAGTAATCCTTGTAGCAAATCGACATCTCTATAGCTGGTGGAGTGAGTCGAGTCCTCCTAATCGATATAACCCTGCCAGAAACAGAAAAAGCAGACTCCGAAGCTACCGTGGAAGCTTGGACCGTTAGTAAATCTTTGGCCATGGCGGCGAGGATCGGAAACTCATCCTCCTTACCTCTCCACCAAGCCAGCAAATCAAGACTTCTAAATTCATCCGGAGTCATGTGTTTCACAAAGTTGGTACCACCATACCTTCCAAGTTCACTGCTTGGGGTGTTTACCTTTTGACGTTTACCGGCGTCTTCCCAAATCATGTAGTACATCCCCATTTCAAGGTCGGTTTGGGATTGGGATTGGGCAACAGCTCTTAACGAGTCATGAATTTGGAAAGACGACCCGTATTTTGTAAGGTAAACATCATACATGTTTGACAAGGTGGTGTTGAAAGCATTCTTTAAAGTTTGGCTATAATAGGGGTTTTGATCGTCGTTTAACTCTAGCTCATCACAAATTTTTTCTATTAAAGCTTCAACACCACCAACATTGATGCAAGAGTTTAACGCAGCAGCACATGTCAAAACAGCGGGTAGTTCTTGAAAATATTTTCTAAATTTTTCTTTCATTTTTACACCCATATCAAAATAAGGTGCACCCCTACAATGAAGTTCACTCAACTTTGTGCACATGACAGCAATTTTTGGTAAAGCAATGGGGCTTGTTGGATAGTAAACCCCGGATAAACTAGTTGTGCAAGATTTAAAAATTTGAAGGACCTCCGTAACGATCTCAATCAATAACCAGTTTCTAGGATCGTACGGTGCACATTTACCCCTACTTGCAAAATTTGATGAAACGCAATTAATGATTCTTTTTGTTGGATGGCTTTCTCAAACATATCACAAGTCGAGTTCCATCTTGTTGGACAATCCCAATTTGGCCCCAACCATTGACAATTAGCTTCTACACAAAATTTTTTGTATCTTGAAAATGTTTTATTGTTGCTAAAAACATCACGTAACATTCTTTTAAAATTGTTTCTTTGCGTTTCGATCACGTTTAACCCATCTTGCACGGCCAAGTTGATAATATGTGCAATGCATCGGCTATGAAAAAACGCTCCATCACAAATAGGTTTATACTTTAATTTTAAATGGCCAACCGCGGCCGTATTGTTGGACGCGTTATCAAACGAAATTGAAAAGATTTTATGTTCAATCTTGTATTGTCGAATGACTTTATCCAAGAGTTTAAAAATATTTATACCCGTGTGCGGGTAATCAAACAATTGAAACGCAACGGTTCGTTTCATCATTTGCCACGACTCGAGGTCAACCCAATGAGCCGTCACACAAATGTATGAGTCGGGCGAACCATGAGGTACCGACCACACATCCGTTGTTAAGTTACACCAGTTTGTAAGTTTGAAAAGTATGAAATTAGTTCGGATTTAGCGTTTTTCCATGCTTTAAGACAATCTCTTCTAAGGGTCGAACGACTTACGTGTTGGTAGCGTGGTTGAACATACTTTTGCATCATCTCCGTGAATTGAGGGTTGTCGAAGTGGTTGAAAGGAAGTGTTTGTTGAATCACAAAGTTTGAAAACTTTTGACGTACCGCTTCAAGGTCGTACGTAAACACCGCTCCTTGATTCGTCATCTCCGGCTGCGAACTACTTCCCGATTCGTCCTTCAAGGCCTTGCAAAAGAGCCTTTGTACATGCGCTTTTAAAGTGGAGTTTGCATCTTTGCCATAAAACTTTAAACAATGTTTGCATCGAGCTTTTTGGCTACCGTTAGACATTTCGCATAGGTCGAAATGTTGCCAAACATCTTGGTTTCGTTTCGTGGGGATGACCCGAACGACCGTTTCTCCCGTGTTCGAGGCACCCATGTTGACGGATGAAGCAGCACTTTGGGAGGCCATGATAATCGACTACGAAATAAGAGCGTATGGAGTGGTAATATGGTATAATTGAGCGTGAGATAACAAAATAATCGCGTATGAAATAAACGTTTAGAGCGTTTGGAGTTGTATAATCGAGTGTGATCTAACCAATACCCAACCTAAACTATATATAGATGTTTGTGGGGGTAAAATGGTAAAAAAAAAACGGTCAAAAAAAAAACGGCCATATAGCCGTTATACAACGGTCAAAAACCGGTTTTTAACCGGTTAACCGGTTATGGAGAAACCGGTTAACCGGTTTTTCCACAACGGTCAAAAACCGGTTTATAAAAAAACCGGTTAACCGGTTTTTCCATAACCGGTTATTAAAAAAAACCGGTTTTTTCATTAACCGGTTTGGCTCTAAAACTTGTAACCGAAATACGAACCGGCGGTTTGTAAACCGGTCAAACCGGTTTTTAAAAAACCGGTTTTCGTAAAACCGGTTTCCGGTTTAAACCGGCAAACCGGTTCCCCAACCGGTTTTTTTGACCATCTCTAACTCGAACATGCGGGGGCCATGTCCTCAAGAAATGGTTGGTAGTTGGTACACAATATATAATTGATTTTTCATGTCACGTGGTGAATAATAATTGATTATGTGTGTCGGTTGACGCACAAGCATGGATTCCATGTGTCACGAGACACATGACAATTTTTCATTGGTTGAGAACGAGGTTCAAAACAATAAAAATTAAACTCATATTTTGGAAAAAGATAAAAATAAAAAAGAATAATTTTATATTTTCACAAACCAAAAAAGAAATGTTTGTTTACAAATATTTGTTAGTCGTTTGTGATGCATGTATAACCTTTCTAATCCTTAAATACATTAGAATAATAAACAAAACTTAAGTTTAAGTAAACTCGAGACACGTGATTACCTGCACAAATATGTAGTCATTTTCGCAAGAAAAGACTATCATTGGCACACAATAAGTAATTCCTCACTCCATTTGATGAATATTAATTAATTTTGTGCGTCACATGACACATAAATATGTATTCTTTATGTCACTTGACGTGCAAGTGAAACACGTGACAAGTTTTTATCCGTTGAAATTGTGAAAAATTAAAATTAAACTCATTTTTGTGCTGAAAAAGTTATTATGATGATTTTCATAATATATTACCCCATCATGTCTTGAATTTTTATTTTGTTCATTTATTTAATGTTTCATTTAAAGAGCTACTGAAAATTTGAATGGTGTATGAATCCCTTTTGACATGTCAACAAATGACTAGCTATTATTTCATTTATTAAATTCTAGGTGAGTTTCCAATATATTGCTAGCTAGTCACATATTCTCCATTAAGAAAAGCCAAAAACTTCTTTGTTGTCGTTTGCAGGGCCGGCCCATAGGGGTGGCGGGGTGGTTGACGGTCATAGGCTCGATACCCCGTTAGGGTCGAAATATCTTTTTATAAAAAATATTTATTTTTATTAAAATCAATATTTATATTTAATGTTTAAACTTAATTACATGACCACTAGCTTGGTCTAGTGACAAATAGGTACTATTCTCAACCAAAAGGTTATGGGTTCAAGTTTCATTTGAGACATGTTTAATTCTATTTTTATACAAAAAAATTTTATACAACCTAAATTATAACCAAGTAAACTTATATAAAAATTTAATTGTTTAAACCAACAAAATACTCCTTTTTAAATAAGGCTCACATAAAATTTCGCCTCGGCCCAAAGTTATTTTTGTTTTCTCTGAACCGGGCCTAGTCGTTTGCATGTATCGAGCTCACTTAAAGGGGGAAATAACACACCAAATTAAGCCATATTTAGGTATCTGAATAATGAGGAAACTTCTGGAAAGCAATTTCTAGCTCTAATAATTTTGTGTAAATACTTACAATGACGAATGGATGTGATAGATTCTTTTGTTTGATATAAATGAACAATTGAACATCACTAAGATGAGAGGATAATTGAACATAAATAAGATTATTTTCAAGTAAAAGGATTCACATGAATGGTAAATGAGTCCCGGATCGGAGAGATGCAAATTTATGGAATAAACACCTTTAGTTATAATGAATTAATGAATTATGATATTCTTAGGTTATGGTGTACCAATTTAAAAAGAGCAAATTCTCAAAATAGTCCTTTTATGGAGAGAGAAACACCAAAATAGCTCGTGAGATTTAGAATTTTCAAAATAGCTCATTTAATCTCATGTATACGTCAGTTTAGGAGATTCCCAGTTAATTTTCGTGGTTGAATCAGATTTTGACAAGTGTCCACCAATCCCACCTACCACGATTTTTTTCAACCCGGATCTGTCTGATACGTTATATTTGAAATCAAATATAACCTCAAAAAAACCAACTGTGACGTGATGTTTCAAGCTGTTTTTATCGGCAACGTGAGTTTTCTAATTTATGGTTTTGAAAGGTTTTTTGAAATTCATCTCCTTGGATGAATTTCAAATGAATTTCAACGTCGGAGACGATTTTCAATCAAAGTTTATTATCTTCTTTTGTAAACCTCTTTCAAAACTTTTCATATCATCACAACCATCTTCTTCTTCTCCCACTCCCGTATGAAGCTGTTCCGATTGGGTTGTTCATCTACTTGTTGGTCGTGAATTCGGTGGCCTTCTCAACCTTGCGTAAATCTGAATATGATGTGTTTATTTCTCAACCTTGATAATTAAAAATTAGTTTCTGATTATTTTCAATTAGTTGTCAATGATGTGTTTATTTCTTGATATTTGTTTTTAGATGGCTGGGTTAAATTGTCGGCAACCAATGTCGAGGATCTGCGATTTGCGATTTCCAACCAATGGCTGGGTTAAAGTGCCGCCAACCAATGGCCGGGTTAAAGTGCCACTTAGATTTAGGTTGAACTAATGTCGAGGATCTTGTTAACGGCGGAGGATCTGCGATTTCCTCCGTTGTGGATGGTAGATGTGGTAAGTTTAATTATTTTTGGAACACACTTTAACGTAGCACATATAAACCGGGTATAATTAAACGTTGAACATATTTTTGAACCATCTTTTACCGTATTACATAAATTTGGTTCATATTTTATCGGGCCCACCAATAATTGATTAGCAACATATTTTTGGGAAACCTTAACGTAAAACATATATTAAGGATACATTTTAACGTGTAACATATTTTTGTTTCATCTTTTAACGTAGTACATAAATTTGGTTCTTATTTTATCAAGCCCACCAATTATTGACTAGCAACATATTTTTGGGAAACTTTAACGTAAAACATATATTAAGGATACATTTTCACGTTGAACATATTTTTGAAACATCTTTTAACGTAGTACATAAATTTGGTTCTTATTTTATCGGGCCCACCAATAATTGACTAGCAACATCTTTTTGGGAAACTTTAACGTAAAACATATATTAAGGATACATTATAACGTTTAACATATTTTTCATCCATTTTTTAACGTATTACATAAATTTTGGTTCTTATTATATCGGGCCCACCAATAATTGACATGAAACATATTTTTGGGAAACTTTAACGTAAAACATATAATCCGGATACATTTTCACGTTGAACATATTTTTGAACCATCTTTTAACGTATTACATAAATTTGATTGAAAATCGTCTCCAACGTTGAAATTCATTTGAAATTCATCCAAGGAGATGAATTTCAAAAAACCTTTCAAAACCATAAATTAGAAAACTCACGTTGTCGATAAAAACAGCTTGAAACATCACGTCACAGTTGATTTTTTTGAGGTTATATTTGATTTCAAATATAACGTATCAGACAGATCCGGGTTGAAAAAAATCGTGGTAGGTGGGATTGGTGGACACTTGTCAAAATCTGATTCAACCACGAAAATTAACTGGGAATCTCCTAAACTGACGTATACATGAGATTAAATGGGCTATTTTGAAAATTCTAAATCTCACGAGCTATTTTGGTGTTTCTCTCTCCAGAAAAGGGCTATTTTGGGAATTTTCTCATTTAAAAACACACTTACATATGTTTTAATGTAATATATAAAAAGGTATAGTCTTTGTTAAACAACGTTTTTTTGTCAAACGTGTTGTTTTTTTTTTGAACGGCCAACTAAGTAACGCCAGGTACTCCGTACGCGGCTCCCATTGGCTAAAGGTAGCCCGAGCCGGCCACTAGTCCGAGCCGGCCACTAGTCCGGACGGACGGAACCCCTAGCGGTCCACCTATTGAGGGATTCACCTGATAAAACCCGACCCCCACGCCCGCCAAACGGCACGACAGCGAGGAGCCGGTAAAACCGGGTGAGATCAGGACTCGAACCCTGGCAAGCCAGGGCCATCCCTCATATCTCCCATATAAATTGGTGGTAGTGAAGTTTGAACCCCTACCTCTCACTAGTAAAGTGAGTACTCTACTATTGAGCGACAACCAATTTATTTAAACGTGTTGTTAATTGGAAAAGGTTGGAACCATTTTTGTGAACATAGTTTTATGCTATAAAAATTATCATTAAATAAACTTTAAGAAAATGTGGGCGTTACAAATATCAATTAATCAGTCATACTGCATGCGCGTGTATTAATTGCATTTTTAAATGGGAACAGTCACAATGGTGGAGTGTGACTAGGAAACGATAAAGGTGATATATGTTGTATAACAACAAAATCATAATTAAGAGGAAAATTTGACCGAAAGATGTTGTAAGCGGCGTGAAGTAGTGTGGTGCCGTTCAAAAGACGGTGATGTTGGGTATTTGGTTGTAACTCTTTGTTAGATTATATGTGTGCTCACTTAGCTTCGCTAAAAGTTTAGAACATATACTCTCAAGTAAGACACTATTGGCGGGCTAATAGTGTCATGTCATAGGGCATGAAATATGAAGACTAATTACGTTTAAAATGGCATCAACATGTAACGGTAAACTACATTATATGTGTATTGGGTGTATAACATAAATTATTTTTCTTGAAATATCTGGGACATAATTTCGATGTCTAATTTTTGATAATGAAGTATTAAAATGTGGGTATTATATATACCACAACATTGACTAGCTTACAAGGCGAGTAGCATACCATTAGCTGCTCTATAATAGGAGTATACCGACCATAAAGTCATACACACCCTTATATGACCATTTAACATCAAATCCATACAAATTGATTAGTAACGTGATCAGTGGTGTGTGTATAGTCTATCTCGTTTAAATATTATGTTTGCAAAATTAATCAGTAACATTTAAAAAAAAAACATATGTGATGTCATTGCCTTTTCATTTGATGGATGATAGGTGATTAATGTTTCCGTTTCCAAAATAGTTATAATTTTGTAATTTTTTAACTATAGACAGATTTTAATAATCTAAATTTTAGTTCTTCACTTCTTTGGTCAATATGATTCATAGTATCAACATGATTAATGACATCATTAACTTTCACTTTTGTGATAAATGACATAATTACTCCAAAATTTTTTCATGCGTGTTTTGAATTTTGTTTACATACATGAAAAATTTCTTGAAGATGTGGAATATAGGTAAATTTGAGAATATCATACTGGATGTATCAGTTGCAACAATGAAAGGTAATTTAGTGGTTTACCATTCAATTCCACGTTACTAGGTGTAGTTGTAAACAACTATATCACGACTTGCTTTAGTTGTTGGTAAGTTGTAAAGTGTAAACTATATCATAGATTGCTTAATAATAATAATAATAATAATAATAATAAATAAATAAATAAAACAAATATAAGATAGAGAAAGGGGGTTACATACTCGAACACGTGGGGGCCATGTCCTCAAGAAATGGCCGACAGTTGGTACACAATATATAACTGATTCTTCACGTCACATGATGAATAATAATTGATTATGTGTGTCACTTGACATACAAGTGAGACACATTTTCATTGGATGAAGTTATTTAAAGCAATAAAAGTTAAAAAAAAAGATAAATATTTTCACAAAACAAAAAAGAAATGTTTGTTTATAAATATTTGTTCATTTGTTATGCATGTATAACTTTTTTAATCATTAATTAACACATAAAAATAATAAACCAAACAAACTTAAGTAAACTATAGACACGTGGTTACATGCTCGAATATATGGGCTCATTTTCGTAAGAAAAGAGTATGTTTGGCATACAATAACTGATTCGTCACTCCATTTGATGAATATTAATTAATTTTGTGGGTCACATGACACACAAATATGGATTTTTTTATGTCACTTGACGTGCAAGTGTAACACATGACAAGTTTTTATTGGTTGAAATTGTGAAAAATTAAAATTAAACTCATTTTTGTGCTGAAAAGGTTATTAGGATGATTTCACGATATATTATCCATCATGTCTAGAATTTTTATTTTTTTCATTTATTTAATGCTCCATTTAAAGAGCTATTGAAAATGTGAATGGTGTATGAATCCCTTTTGACATGTCAACAAATGACTATCTATTATTTAATTGATTAAAATCTAAGGTGATTTTCCAATATATTGCTAGCTAGTCACAAATTTTTTCCATTAATAAAAAAAGCCAAAAACTTCTTTGTTGTCGTTTGCATGTATCGAGCTCAATAAAAGGGGGAAAGAAGACACCGAATTAAGCCATATTTAAGTATTTAAATAATGAGGAAACTTCTATAAAGCAATTTCTAGCTCTAATAATTTTGTGTAAATACTTACAATGATGAACCGATGTGACAGGTTATTTTGTTTGATATCAATGAACAATTGAACATCACTAAGATGAGAGGATAATTGGATATGATGGCTCATTGAGACTATGAGTCTCACCAAATGTAAATTTGTCCATTTGGTTTGAAATAAAGAAGGATCGCACTGTACGTTATGTGGTAAGACTTATAGTATACTAGTACCAACTATTGTGAGAAAAAAACATTTGAATTATATATTTATATATAGAGAAAATATCCAATACAATAATTGCTTAACGCACAAGAATACAAAAATACTTATATTTCATGAAACCGATCCATGAAATCACATCACAAGATCTCGAAATCGTCAATATATATCCAATTAATCATTGGTTCACCGAAATAAACAGTTTTGGATCGTTAATCGATCAGTTTTTTACTTTTCTTCACCAAAACCATTTTTGAGCGTTTTAGTTTTTTTTTTTGGCTGAGCGTTTTGGGTTTTTGGTTGAGCGTTTTAGTATTTTTGCATTTGAGCGTCTCGCGTACGTATCGTACGTTAAGGCATTATTGTACATTATCTCGGCCCTTTATATATATTGTATAAATTATGTTATTGTGATAGTGATTAAACTTCGTAATCTAGTTGTATTAGTGAATAGCACTTAACTTGGAGGGTATGAA
Source organism: Bidens hawaiensis (assembly GCF_021521415.1). Taxonomy (NCBI): domain Eukaryota; kingdom Viridiplantae; phylum Streptophyta; class Magnoliopsida; order Asterales; family Asteraceae; genus Bidens; species Bidens hawaiensis. The sequence continues at coordinate 24,394 of NW_027505270.1, read as the reverse complement.
GATTACTAAGACTATTAGTTTCACATAGGTTGAATTCAAGTTGTCAATTGACCCCACTTGTATTGTCACTATCGTAGGTGATGGTGATCATTAATTAAGCTATTAACTTAATATCATTGAATGCCACTGGAAGAAATGCCCCTTGAATGTGATTAAAATTTCATGTATATTGATTTGAAATTTGTCTTGTTAGGTTGAGATTTATGAATCTCATTATATTGATACGATCATGATCTATATAAGCTTTGACGCGTTAGAATTGCTACTTGACATGTTCATATCTTTTACAAGCACATAAAATCATTGTATATGTACATATTAATCAAAGGGACGGTGAATTTCGGGGGCATACCAATACGCTGGCATTGTTAGGTGTTTCAGGCATCTAAAAGAACTACCTGCCGTACGACCTTAACACGCTGAAACCTAACGTTTGTGAGTGGTGTACCTGGTATGTACGAGTATGCCCAAAAGAAATGGCAAACTTCATTTTAAATTTTATTTTAATGAATAGGTTATTTGGCATTGTATGTTCTCACACCTGGCTTTATATATGCTGATTCTTTTAAAGTTATATGTTTTCAAGTAAAAGGATACACATGAATGGTATTTGAAATGAGTCCCGGGTCGGAGATATGTAAATGTATGGAATAACCCTTTTAGTTATCATGAATTATGATATTCTTACGGTTATGGTGTACCAATCTAATTAAAAACCCACTCTTACATATTTTTTAATGTAATAAAAAGTATAGTCTTTGTTAAGCACCCTTTTTGTCAAACGTGTTGTTAAATGGAAAAGGTTGGAACCATTTTTGTGAACATAGTTTTATTCTATGAAAATTTTCATCAAATAAACTTTAAAAAAATGTGGGCATTACAAATATCAATTCATCAGTGATACTACATGCGAGTGCATACCATTTTTAAATGGGAACAGTCACAATGGTGGAGTGTGACTTCGAAACTATTAAAGGTGATATATGAGGGATTAATCTTGAATATAAATAAAGTTAAGGGTTTATTATATTATATTTAATTTATTTAATTGAATTGTAGTAGGTTTAAAAAATGTATATTTTAAAGAGCTAGTTCATCCCTAATAGTTAAGAATCCACACAAATCAGCTTAAGATCAAGCATTTAAACACATATCAGCAACATAACTCAACTATGTTTTTTTTTAAAGGCGTCAGAAATATATATAAAAAAAAACAAAACCACGACTAGCAAAAAACTAGACGGGGGAAACAAGGAAAGCGTTATACATACATTAGAGGGTTTAACAACCACTTTGTCCAAGAAGCGTGATACTTGCTTGACCGACCACTATACAAAAAAAAAGATAATTGAACGATGTCATCAAAAAGACGTTCCTTACTTCCTTTTAATTTGAAGATGATGTTGTTTTCTCAGCCTCCAAATATTCCACCAAATGATAAAGATAATCGAACCCACTAATTCTTTCTTCCTTTCCACAACCACGTGATAAAGATAACTCAACTATAATTTAACCTAACTAGCACAACCAAGTGAATATATATACCTACACAAATACATATACGTACATACTAACCAGATTCCGGTGACAAAGACGGGGTTTGATTGGGCTCCGACGGTGTTTGACAACCGACGACGGTGATCGGTGAGATGGAGATGGAGGGAAAGGTGGTGGCTCGTAGAGTGAATGGTGTGTGAAAAAAATGTAGGGTAAATGAAAAAGAAAGAAGATGGGGGAGAAGGAAAAACAAGTGGAGAGTACGATGAAACCCTACCCCGTTGGATTTGTTTTAGATCGACGACCCTGTTATGTCTTTGCACGGATCCTGATATGTCGCCGCTAATAGTGGTGGCGTCGCCGCGATTGGCAACTTTTTTGGTAGTAAGTTCAGTAATGTTGCTTAACAATTAAGGCTGAATATTTATTCATAATTTAATAGGGAAACCTACTACAATATATAGAAACATAGATATTACATCAATATAGCAGGTAGGCGGGCAACAAGCTGCGCCGCCACCCCTTTCTGAATTGCAAACCCTAACCTGCTAAAGACATACCCCTGCCCATTTGGAGTCGACACATTGCTATGCACAACCTGTTGGACCCTGGTTAGGAAACGGATAGCTTCCGATGCCAAGGAGCCAAGTGTATCAAAAGTCCATGACCCAATCCTTCATCACCACAAACACGATATGGATCTGGTATCATACAAAGTCCATGACCCATATACTGTTTGCAATATTCACGACAATCCACATCTTTGCAACATATATCACAATGACTTAGCCTTGGGCCTGAAAAAAAAACAATGAGTTATTATAATCAAACAGCATTTTATGTAATACATGAAATCTGAAATAGTAACGTACCAATAGCAGTAGCATGATTTGAAACTGGTGATACTACTGTTAGTATAAGCAGAAGAGTAATAAATCTAGAACATGCCATTTTCTAGTCTTCTTTAATCAATTTTTGGTATTTCCTTCAAAACTTCTGTGAAGGGTATATATAGGACTTTGCTGGTATAGGATAAAAAATTGAAAAAAGTATTAGTAATAAATGATTGATTCTACGTATAATAACTATAATATAATACTTACAAGCATGTATATATATATATTTAGTTTTCATTATTATATTCATTTAAGTAATGAATCATAGAATTAAAAAGAGTGTGATACACGAGATGCTTAAAAGAAATACAATTAAACAATAAAAATTAAATTATTAAATTAATATATATACACACACATTATCAAATTAAATGATTTTATAAGTTCAAATTATATTTTTATAATGGAATATTCATATGAATACGTGGTATATTCTCACAATATATTTTTTCATAAAGACGACAAAGGTACATCTACTTATTTTATAGGCTCCAATTATATTTTTCTTAATCGAATACCAAATTTTAAATGATAAGATGTTTAATTACAAATAATATAAAGAAAAGAACATCATATATAAAAATAGCATGAATAAAACACGCTTTTAGTAGAAGTATACCATAAATCATACGTACACCCTTCCTTATATGACCATTTAACATCAAATCCATACAAATTGATTAGTAACGTGAGTGGTGTGTGTATATATAGTCTCTCTCTTTTATATATTATGCTTGCAAAACTAATCAGCAACTTTTTTGGAAAAAAAAACATATGTGATATCATTGCCTTTTTGTTTGATGGATGATAGGTGTTTCCGTTTCCAAATGGTTATAATTTTGTAATTTTTAACTATAGACACATAGATATTAATAATCTAAATTATAGTTCTTCACTTCTTTGGTCAATATGATTCATAGTATCAATATGAATATTAGTGACACCATTAACTTTCACTTCTCTTGCAATTAGTTGCTGGTAACTTGTAAACTATCATTGTAGTAGCCCAGTAGGGTTGTTATCAAATTTAGCGTGCATGGCTAACTAAAGCTATCAACGTACAAGCCCAAATTATATACCAAACTGTGGTATTTGGATTGTTCCTTGCAATGAAAATAAAAGCTAGAAGTGCAATAGTCAAAAAGGGTGATACTTTGGATTATTAGAATCCAATTTATGAAGTGACACACACACGTGACTCTTTAGCCACAACATACTAATTAAGAAAAAGTCACAAGATGACTTGGTAGCTAGCTAGCTTTGGCAGCAAAAAAGCTAGGAGCATGAATATCATCCAAGTTCCACAAGCCATCCCATAGACCAAAGTCTTCGTTCGTGGGGGTCTCAGGCACATAAAAACCACCACTGTTGAACAACAAACTAATTTGTTGTTGATCATAAGTTTTGTCTGGCTGTCTCACAACCATTGTTGGAGACATGTATCCCACTTTGTTCTCACTTTCTTCCAGCAAAGATATTATCTTTTCTATTGCGGCTTCATTTTGTTGCATATGAAGTTGTTGTAACTGTAGTTGTCGTTGTTCTTGTTGAAACTTCTGCCTCTTTAATAGCCGTGTTCTAAGCTTTGTTGGTTCGTCAATCACTTCACATTTTTTCTTGAAATGGGTTCGCCAATAGTTCTTGATCTCGTTATCTGTTCTTCCGGGCAGGCTTCTTGCAATTGTCGACCATCTAAATTGACCACCCATGTATATACAAATTGAGTTACTAAAAGAACCATATAATATACTCCATAACATCTAGCTAGTATTACGTTTTTATTTATTTTGAAATGGTATATAAAGAGTACCTGTTTCCCCATCGAGCATGTAGATCAAGAATGATGGTTTCTTCGTGAGGAGTAATCCTACCTCTCTTAAGGTCCGGTCTCAAGTAGTTCACCCATCTCAGTCTACAACTTTTCCCATTTCGGTTTAGACCTGCAATTAAGCTGGTATATATTATAGACATATGATCTATAGCACGCTATATATATAAAAAGTAAACATCAATATTATGTTCCGTACCAGATATGGTAGCGACAGAATTCCATCTACCTTCACCATGCAAGTTGACATGATGAATAAGCAAACGATCTTCTTCAGCAGTCCATGGCCCCTTTCGCCACTTTTCTGCTCCCCAAAACATCGTACTTACCAAATCACTAATTAACTTATCTATATGTGACTCTAATCATCTTGATTAGCCATGTATTTATACCACCACAAACCATCTCTCATATTAGATCTCACCAACACTATTCCCAAACCACTAAATTTACCAAATTACCCTTTGTGCATTCGCTTTAAGAATTATTGAAGGGTGTTATGGGAATTTACATGTTGTTATGGATTAAGGTGACATCTTCAATCTTGAGCATATCACAAGAGTATAATAGTTGATTACGACATTTGGGCCACGTATAACATGGAGCCAAAGGCGTCACTAAAAAAGCACAAGATTTGTTTATTAATTAGGCTAATTTTAAATTAGTCGTGGCTAATGAGATTAGTGCAGGTGTTTACAAACTTACTTGTTACGGTCATAAATCACAATCGTATCTAATAAACTACAATTTATTAATGCTAAATTGGGTTAGTAGTTCAAGTGCCACTACCTCAACAAATAGTCTTCCACATGAACACCATCTGTTCATTTAATGAAAATACATGTGATAAATAAAAACCAAAATAAGACTTGTAATCAACAACTATATACTTCGACTTCGATTTTTATGTACCATAGATCGTGTAAGCTGTTTATCTGTTGAAGTCCTATATACATAAATTAACCTAATAAGTATTGAAACATTAAACATTTATACCCGATAACAATTTTAAACATTAAACAACCATTTAACTCACCCATTTTAACAATATAAATAAATTAACCTAATAAGTATTGAAATATCGCCCCCCATCATTGCTCCTTTAGCTTTTCAGATTTCAAACAAAATAAATAAATAAATCGACGATTTACTCATTCAGCATGCAATAGGTTTTTAAGTACTTTTAGCTTTTTTTAACTTTGTTTAAGATTACTAATCTTATATGTAAAACTCTTTCTATAACTCAAGTAATAAAGTATGTAAGCAAGTGTAAAGTTTAAGATTTAGAGATACGAGTTATAGAGATTCAAATGATTTTAACTAATATATTTTAGTTCTCTCCCAAATCCTTTGTTCGGGTGTTTTATTCATTAGTCGTTTCCTTAAACATTATCAATGTAAATGTCTCACTAGATACAATTAGTGATCACAATCTTCAGTACACTAAGTCAAATTGTCAAGATAGTGTATATTTATAAGTCTTCAAACATTCACTATATCAAGATAGTGAAACATTACAACGCTATATTAAGGCAGTGTTAAACTCTCACGGCAAAGACAACTATATACTAAGATAATGTTGTTAACCCTTAACGAAACAACACTATATCAAGATATTGTTTCCCCTTTCAAATCATAAACAAATGATGAACATTCAAAAACATATCACTAGTATCAAGCTAGTAAAGCCCATTCAATAATACAAGTTTGAATGAATGTAAACTTGAAACTTGTTCTTGAGCATCAAAGTAACTACATCAACCAATGTCTCTTTCAAAAGATATTTACTCATTTTGATGGGTATAGTCTCTACAATTTTTTATGTTGGATAGTTAAGCGTGTTCATATCATTTTTTGTAAAATCTGTCTCTCTTTCTAAGAGAGATGTTTTTATTCTTCTAAAATCTCTATTTTTACATTGTCTTCTTATCATTCAACTTTTTGGGCAAGATATTTCATAATTATTTTGTATTTTGATTAATCTTATTTATACTTATGTAGTTATGTTGAAGCACTTTTGTTTTAGTTTAGTTATTAATCACTTTATTAAGATCACAACATTATCTGGTGTTGTATTTCCATCTTGTTATGTTCTTGCTATTCCTCTTTCTGTAACGCATCCTCACATCTACATATCTTCACTATTTAGATGTATTGGAACTTGGAAGATGTATCTTGTTATGACTTAAGATATTTCATTAATGTTTAGGAACATGCATATGTAATATAATCATCAATGATGAACATGTAACATTATAAGTAAGTTTAATCTAAGTCATTATCAAAACAAAGAATTAAACAACAAATGTTTTTTCTCAAGCGAGCTCTTAATAGGGGTGTTCTTCTGGTTAATTTTTTGGGTTTCAAAATTTTCATGTCTGGTTGTTCAGCTTTTTGGCCAGGAAAAAGTGACTCTCAGGTTGGGTTGTTTGGTTTCGGGCTTAATGTAAAATGAAAAATAAATGTTTTATTCACAATATATCATCATGCTACTATATAAAATATCATAATAATTAAAACATCATATGATAATTTTCAAAAGTCTCAAAACAAACTAACACAATATTTCTTATACCGAATACCCTAAACCAAAACACGTCTATAAAGAAAAGACAATAAATGTTCGGGTTGTTTTGGGGTTTTGGGTTTTTTGGATCAGATTGTTCGAGTTTTTTGTTGAGAAAAAATAACTTGATAACCGACCTATCTAAGGCTGGGTTGGTCGGGTTCGGGTTTTTTTTTTGAGTATTCTCTATTTTGGGTTCGTTATTCACGTACGATTAAAAAAATGCCCCTAGCTCTTAAAGCACTGGAGTTGAACGTGGCTTTAAGAAACATATTATAGTTCTTGCGACGAGTCATTTCAATATTGTCTGCTATTAGGTATAAATCAACCTTCTTAAACATTTCAAGGTTTCTCTTTGTTTTTACAACCAACAACGCATTTGCTTTATTTGCTATTGAGCCTTGCTTTGAGAATTGAGGTAATCAAACCAAAAATTTGAAACTAATGTTAATAACCTATTAACTGGATATTAATCTATCTATTAAAATTAAAGGTTTGAACATCAATGGCTGATTGGACCGTAAACGTTCAAACGTATATATATTGTTTATCAAAATACAAAATATGTTATAATTATTTATGACATGCAGATAGATGGTAATAACTATCCTAATAACGAAATATGTCTCTTTATTCATATATTATTAGTATATGATGGTCGACATAAGTTTTAGTGGAAGCTATACGCTTGTTGACTGTTGACCGTGTATATTCCATGTCACCTAGTCCAATCTCTTTTACTTTTATAGTTTTATTTTTAATAATAATTGGAGGCCGAATTTCATATAATAAAAAAAAACTATAAAATGCTATGCAACAAAACTAAACAACCAAAAACAAATACAAAAACACCAGCTACAGGCTAAAGATACACCTTATAGAGCCATCATTTTTGTCGTATGTATAACCCAAATATGTAATGCTATAAATATGTACAGTTACTTTGAGTAATGGTTATCATATATATTATTTTAATTTTTTATATCAAGATTGTTTTATGTAAAATCTTTAAATCACTTTCGTGTTACTATTTTTTTAATCTGTTAGTTATAGATTTAATCCATTTCATAATATATCGACCTTTAATGACTTTTTATCATACATTTGTAATACTTTAGGATTTTCTTTATATCATCTTAACAATCTGATTTTAGATTTTGTAAGAAGTAATATTAGTGAATTCTGTTGAGAATGTTGTTTTAGGAAAACAATAATTATTAATATTGTATAAGACAAGGCCAACGCATAGGCCATCTGCAGGCCGGCAGAAACAATATAGGAGACCAAGAACAAATTTCAAGTACAAATACAAAAGGGCGAGATTTTAAAGCCGATCGTTATGGGTATAAATGCATAATCATATGGAATGGGCAGGCGTTATGCCTACGCGGCCCATGGCCCTTAGATATTTGTACCCCATCACCTCAATATAGATGCTTACGGTCTAAGTGTTAAAACAATGTTTTAGATTTTTGTTTATAGAAAAACGTGTTTGAATTAATTTTTTTACCAGCTGGAGTCCTTCACATTCAAAGGGATTTGTAGTGAAAAGTGATAACTTTGGTGCGGTATAAAGAGTTGATAGCAGCCAAGGCATCAGCTTTTTAGAGATGGAAATTCATATTACTATTAGTCTATTACTAACATATATAGAAGAGAACTTTGGTATCACAAGTGCCTGATTGGGTTATTTAACAGCATCTTAGTGATCATTTTAGTCTTTTTTATTGTTTGTGTTTTTAGTTTCGGTAAAATAACGTAAATAGACCGAATGCCAATTTGATTTTTCTTTTTTGTTTTAGTTCCGCTATCTTAACAAACGTGACGGTTGCTCACCGAATTTTTGTAGATTCACCGTATTTGTTTTAGTTCCAGGGCTGTAACGAACGTAACGAAAACGACCAATTGCCAAGTTTGTTTCTTATTTAGTTCCAATTACCGTAAAAATCGCGACAAAGACCAACAAAATTTGCGTAGACTCACCACCTCAACCCCCGAGATTGACAACGCTCAGGTTTTACCAATGCCCGAGTTTTACCAACCATCGTCACCCCATTGGTCAACCTCAATTTTTTATACTTTTTTTTTGTTTTAGTTCGCGTATATAAAACACATAATCGAAACCGAAAAAATTCGTGTCGACTTACCGTCTCAACTCTTGGAAACACCCGGATTTTACCAATGTACCCGACGCGTTACACACTAGTTTTTAATAATTGAAATGCTGTAACATGTCCATATTTCTTATTTAGTTTTTGAATTTTGATGGTTATGAAAATGTAAGAACCAAATAATTTATATAATACCCATGTATATCATCAAAGAACATTTAGTTCGGATATTTACATAAATAGGTGCTTTAACTTTGATTGACATAAGTTACGTGCAAATGATTTAAACTTATGTAGCACAAAGGGGCCAGGGATAATATAAAATAGTGTTGTGATTTGTGACGTAGACTAACAATACCATTGTTAATTAAGGTTTTATATGATTTCATTCATACCTTAATCTTATCACTTATTACTTCTGTCTGGGATTTATTTATTTACCCCAAAAAGTGAATTTTGAAAGCGTTAGAAAGATCTTAGTTGACATACAAAGATACAAAGTAAGATACTGTTTGAATTTTTAAAATGATTAACGATATCTAAGACTATGCATACTGAAGACTGGAGAGTTGGGAAGCGCCACTCCCCGCCACCTCAACACCTTTTTGGGCGTTAAACCGTTTCACCCAAATTTCATGAGGTAGCCCAAAGGTGAAAACACCCCTTTAGGCGCTAATGCAATAACGGGCAAAGGGGCTAAGTGGATGAGGTCATATTTTTTTTCAACCAATCACACTAGTATTTTTATATTTTAATATAAAAGGAATTAAATAACTTAGTTAAACTACTATACACACACGTTTGATGGTTTAGTTAGTGAATGTCACTCCGCCTACGTGATAGTGATATGACAGTACTTTTTGTAAATTAAAGCCTCTCTACTACACAAGGTTTAAAGGAGTAAACTAATTGCACTCAAGTTTTCATTTACCTTGAAAATTCAGTTTTATTTCTTGTTAAGAGCAAATTTATCCATTTAAAATCTTTTTAAGCATTTATAAAGATTTGAACTCACCATTGCACTTTTGAAAGGTCAAACACGTACCAGGTTATGGGTTGAAAATTCAGTTCTATGACAACAATATATAGTTCTTATTAAAACTCTGATTGTTATCATTAATAACAATAGCATCTCCTTGTCTTGAAAATCATCATTATAGTTATGTTTTTTTATTTCTTTTTAATAGTAAAATTCCATTTTTTACTTTATACATGTAAGAATTTAAACTCAGTCTCATATTTATAATTTGTGAGAAGGACACCACTAGACCCACTTGTCACTGGTCAGTTATGTTTTTTGATTTTGTGTATATATAGTGATAAAACAAATAACTTGGATGTACATTATTTTAATATTAAACAAAGAAAAGAAGCATAGAAGTTTATAACTTTACAAATTACAACTCATGTGAGAAGTGATACCATATTATCCAATCTAAGTTTCTGCCTTTTGATCTATTATGACTCTTCTTTGATAAGTTGTACAATCATAAAGATCGAAACTCCTTTTACTATTGAGTATTAAAATTCTCTGACGTTTTTAGCATTCCATAAGGTGTTCAATTAAATGCATTTTTTTGTATTTTAAGTTACGCTATATTTTTATTGCGTTTTTTTAATGACAATATACATTTATTATGATATTGCCTTTTAATATGTGACCAGACTCAACTCAAAAATCATGACGCCGGATTGTTAGAAATCCAAGCAATCTACATACTAACCACAAAGATCAAACTTGCTATAATCACTTTTATTCAACCATACAGATCTGATGCATTTTCATAGAGGCACTATAAACTTTTTCACGGTGATTGGGGCTTTGCAACTTGGACCCCGACCAAGCGGTCTTGCCCCCTTGGAATCTACTTTTTGTTATAGGGGTTTTCCCCTTAATAAAGTTTAGAGGTTCCATAAAATCAAAATTATAATAGTCATGATTGCGTGTCTCGTCTACACCTTCTAGCTCAAGGTAATGTATATTCTAACTGCTCAATTGGTTTTAAGTAAACCCAATTACCTTGAATGACAACGATGACTCTAATCACCAAAATAAATTATTATGAAGAGGCCCACACACTAAACAAGGTAGGCGATACATTTTTATACAAAGATAATGATAGCATAACAATGTTACAACACTTTGAATGGTAGTTAAATAACTCATTAATGGTGTTAGATAACATAAAAGGTTAAACTGTGTGTTTGGATCTTGGCTAAGGCACGATTTGTGTATACCCCCTTATGTGATTTCCAGGGTCGTCCCAAGGGTACGTGTGGCGTGGTAGTCGACGGTCATATGCCCGACATCTCATTAGGCCCGAATTTATTATTTTTTAATTATATGTATTTTTTATAAAAAAAAAATATGTATAATATATGTTTCAACACAATTACAAAAACACTAGCTTGGTCTAGTGACAAAGAGGTATGATATCTAACCAAAAGGTTGTAGGTTTAAGTCTTATTTTAGACATTTAAAGTTTATTTTTATACAAAAGTTTTTTACACAACTCAAATCATAACCAGTAACTCACTTAAAATTAAATTGTTTAAACCCAACAAAATATTCATTTAACTTAAGGCTAAAAAAAATTTCGACTTTACCCCAAAGAAATTTTCATAATCTCGGAGCCGGCCCTGGTGGTTTCAATAGTCTAAGGTGCTGTTTGTTTTTCAGAGGTAAAATGTCAGAAGACTGCGAAACCACATCTGCCAACATCTGTAGCAGAAGAGGTGGACCAAAACTCTGCAGTCTGCAACAAGAAGACTGTTTGTTTTTTAACATCTGCAGACTGCTAAAATAAGCTGAAATTTAAATAATTAAAGAAAAATAAGTAGTATAAACGATGATGGTTCGGGTGAAATATATGACTCAAAAATCTTCAAATACCATCATCTATAAATATCAAAAGAAACTAAAACTTGAAATTCATCAATGATTTAATAATCACTATAAAGAGGCTCAGACCTATCGAAACATTGGTGCAAAAGGTTCAAAGTGCCATGGCTGCAAGGGTACCTGCCATCCTGCATTTTTGCCACGCCAGGCACATATCCTGAGCTGATGTTAACTCGAACAACATTAGATCATCACAGCCACAAACCTGATTTCATATTTCAAACAACCATCCAAAAAACCCAAATCAAATGTCAATCGACATCGACAGAGGCGGCAACCGGCGTCAGAAACCGTGGATTTAAAAGCCATCACTTCCCCACACCGGAGTACAGCCACCACACCGAATCCGGTAACAATCAGAGGTCATAAACCCTAGATTTAACAACCGTAATTTCCCAACATCGGAGAGCTGCCACCACCACAAGATCGCTGCCTAGGGTTCGTAAATCAAACCCGGTAACAATCGGCGATGATGGCGGCAATCGATAGAAAAACACAGCCATAAACAAAGATTATGGTGACAACAAATGAAAAGAATAAAATGAAGAGTGAAGAATTGCTGGTGGAGTCATCAGTAGCAACTTGGCTCATCACTTATGGGAGAAGAGGTTAAAGAAGTAATAATACCAACACTTCTGGGAGAAGAGGGCGCGCAGACGTTTTTTAATGAAACGTCTTCGAAAAAACAAACACACTGCAGAGCCCAACGTCTGCGCGCCCTCTTCTCAGTGCAGACAAAAGAGGTGGAGAAGTCATTCTGAGGAAAAACAAACAGCACCTAATTCAAGAGATGTAGGTTTAAAATAGATGAGAGGCGCAATTCCTCTAAATTTAAATAGGGAGCAAAATGATATTGATCCTTTCAAGATGTGGGTTTTCATTGTACAACACAATTTACCTTATATTAAACTAGAGAGCAACCCGTCGTGTTGCGACGTTGGACACCGATTTTGTTGGTATTAGATAGGTTCGTACCAATACATACATTAAACCCAAAACACAAATTAGTAAACACCAAAAATATTAGTGATACTCGTATATTATATGATGCAAAAATTTACATATTTAAAACAACGCTTATTTAATCGATAAAGCACAGTCTTTGCATTTGGTTTGTATCAGCTATGCTTGTTTACGTTTTAGAAGAAACCCAAAATTAGTCCCGTCATGTTAACATTATTAAACAAAAACATTGGTGTTGTGTTGACTCAATGCGAATTCTATCGGTATCAATTAGGTTCATTACATGTACAAGAAATAAACCTAAAAAGTAATTTTGTCATATTTAAAAGAAATAAACAAATATAACATATAACAAAAAAAAACAAAAAAAAAAAAGAGAGAGAGAGGCTAATGTGGGGACTTGAATTTGTACTAATTAGTATAACTAAAACTATGAAATATTCCATCAATCATCAAACCAACTCAACAATTTAAATAAATATTGAAAGTAAGTACAAAAATTGTCAAAATCAAAGCCCTAAAAAAACTTTGCAGCACCAAAATTTTCAATTATACTAATTTATAATTATAATTATAAATATAAATATAATTATAATTATAATTGTGAATGCCTTAACTTAACTTATGAAACTTGATACCACTAAAGATTATTGAGATTAAATAATTTCGCTTTCCAAAAAGCAAGGGCATATAATTCCCGACTTCATTCATTCAATGTTGTTACATAATAAAATAATAGGGCTTCTAGATATACTCAGTCTTCCTTTGCTCGATTATTTTAAATGTGGCTTCAAGTGCCCTATCCGATTATTAAATATCAAAACTTTCACCACTAATAATATTCAATATTATATTCAAGACACAAACATGGACGAAAAGGCTTAATCCTAAGATGGTTAGAAAGTCTCCAATGCTAAAGTTTAGCTTAGTGGAACATCACTTCAAACTAATATTTTCAAGATACATGAGTACGTACGAGAATCTAATTGATATTTTTAGTCATTTTCAAATTTTGTTTTTATAACTATGCATGAGTACGTACGAGAATCTAATTGATATTTTGTTTTTATAACTAAAGTTTAGCTTAGTGGAACATCACTTCAAACTAATATTTTCAAGATACATGAGTACGTACGAGAATCTAATTGATATTTTTAGTCATTTTCAAATTTTGTTTTTATAACTATGCATGATTTTTTTTAAGTTTATGACACCACCGTTAATATGAGGCTAGACGGGGTGGTGTATGTGTTAATCAAGTTCGAGTCATAAATGTGTCGACATGTTAATTGGTGTGACGATTAAAAACACGTCTAAACGGCAGGGGTGGCTCGTGGGATAGTGAAGACAAGTTAGGGCTTTAGGCCTCCACTTAGTTAAGGCCTCCAAATCCGAAAAAACACATCGTATATAGATATATAATGGGTTCAAAACTTGTAATAATCATTTTTTTCTTAACAATTGTTATGAAAAGACCCCAAAATTTTGTTTTAATTTAGGCCTCCACATTCGTTGAGCCGGCCCTACTAAACGGGTTCAACACGCCTAACTTGTCTACGACATGCATGACACGGTGTAGTGTATTAAATAGACGAATTGTTCAACATGACACACTTATGAGTAGTTTATCAAATATTGTTTCAGATTTATAAATAATTACATATGAACTGTAACTTTTGTTAACTTTTATTTTAACGTGTTAATTGTGTCTTATAATCTTTTAACTATGTTTAGTGGATTGTATCTATGATCATGTTAAACGTGTCTTGGCATGGTGTAATTGAATTGGTTAAATTCAACCGTATTAAACATGCCATGTCGTGTCAGTCGTGGTATTAAACTAGTTACCTTTAATCGTGTTAAATATGCCATACAATCCGCTTATTGAATATGCACATGGCAATGTTTACGAAAATGACACGTTTAGTTAATGCCTTAATATACGGAGCCGTGTTCCGGATGCTAGTCATATTAAACGTGTCGTGTCACTTTGATCCGTTTAACGTAACACGACACGACAAGTTTTGTCATCTACAATACTATCAAACAGTAAAAGTAGAGAATGTAGTTCATAATAAATGGATGTAATCGATGGCCAAATACCAAAAGACACGTACAAAACATAAAGGTTGGAAGTTTTTGGGATTGATCACAAAATTATAATTTCTTAGTGGCCACATAACTATGGTGCATTTGTTAACTATTTATAACTAGTAGTGTCATTGAAACGTTAATAAGAATCTTGGTTTCGATTTTCATTCTTGTTAACGAAATTCTATTGTTGTACAAATATCTTATTCAACAATTCTTAAGAGATCTTCTAATACTAACTTAATATGCATGTCCTCATATGTCTTGTTAAGACAGTTCCATTAGGCGCACTAATTGTAAATGTAATCAGTAATAATATAATCCACAAGACCCGTGCACCTAATCCAATTCCATCAGCCCAACCCAGAAGGATTATTAAAAGAAGTAATTAAAGAATATTCAACAAATCCCTTAATTTATGCATGATAGATTAGTTTCCGCTCATAATCGATCCAAGTTCATATTTATTTCGGTTATGCATTTTATGTGTTTTAAAGAGAATAAAACAAAAAAACAAGTAAATTGTGTGGATGTAATTCCTAGCTGCCACCAACAAAATAGGGCCACCATTTAAAATTATATTGCATTTTCAGATACAAGTTAATAAAGATATAACTCCTCTTTTGTTTATAAAAGGCATAGCGACCAAAATGGATATTGTACGTTTTTTAATTCAAACTCCATTTAGAACTTTTATATGCGGGTTCAACCTCTAACTAATGCATTTTTAATCATTTTTCTCATAGAATCTCTCTTGCTCAGCATCATAATCCGTTGATTCTCATTTCTCATTTTAAGTTGTTAATATGTATATAAACAAATCACTTGTTATTCTATAAATTTAGAATAATAAAAGAGTATATATGAAATACGACAATTGCTCAATACATAATAAGTACTTGGTAACTCTAAATACATAACAGGATAGCTCTTCACAAATGAAATACTACATTTATTCTATAAAAAAGCTTTCCATTGTTGTTCCAAACCCAAAATGAATAGGTGTTGTAACAATGAAATCTAATTAGGGCCCCGAGTTCTTTCTTTGCTTTGAGCCACCAAAATGGTTGAGCCGGCCCTTGTAATTCCGTTCATTGTTGAAGACAAAGTTTAGGTGTCAATAATGTAATAATTAGAAACTATGTATAGTATGGTATTTAACTATTTATCATGTGTGTAAAGTATATGGTCTAGAATGTCTATGAATAAACTTGACAACTACCATACATAATAAACTATGTATAGTATGGTATTTACTGTACTCGTCCTTTCTGACCGGGTTCGTCTACCCGATAGTCAGTCATTGGTTTCGGTCCGTCGACGGTTGGGCGAGTGCGTTCAACAAAAAGAACTTGTTGTTCGGGTCCGGCGTTATCGACTTTGCCGGATCCGGTGTGATCCACTTAGTGGGCGGGACCGCGGGTTTGTTAGGTGCCTCGATCGTCGGCCCACGAATAGGGCGGTTCGATCGCAATGGCCGCTCGACTCCGATCAAAGGTCATAGTTCCACTTTAGTTGTTTTAGGAACGATGATACTTTGGTTCGGTTGGTATGGGTTCAACGCCGGATCATTCAACCGAATTTCCGTTTCCTATGAACCAATTATAAATAACATGATATCTGTTTCTCTATGTTTGTGTTTTGTCTATAGGTCTGTTTAAACAGATTCAATGGTAGATATTGATTCATGCTTTTATACTACAAATTCAATGTTTAAACTGAATGAGAGTTTGTCTTTTAAGTTTTGACCTTTTAAACAAAGAGATTAAACTGACCGTGGTCAGCATTATATATAAGAATTGTTAAAAACATTTACATCAAAAATTTAAGGCTACCAAAAAGTTAAGGTTTTTAATAAATAAGATATAAAAAATCTATATGCATTATACTTTTTAAGTGAGTTCCTCCTCGACCCGTAAACGACCAAACATCATGAAAAATCCAAATCAAACTCCACATATATTGTGTTCATGCCTTCTGTTGAAATTGCTAATGGCTTTTGTAGTCCAGATTTAACTCAGTGTATGTTATTTCAAAGCTTAGAACACCCAAAACTAAAGTCACAAACAAAATTGAATTAATGAATTTACGGCCTCATAACCACATATTTGATTGATTGCCAAACTTTACATAAATATGTTGCAAATAAACATGAATAGGAGAAATCTACCAACTAAACCACTACCCTACTGATATTTCAACTTAAAATTAGAGGTGCCTAAAAGCCATAAAACAAACCTATGACTTTGACCCACTATAATATTACAAATCATAATTGACACAGTAGGTTGTTTCTTCCATCATTTGTGATTTATAGATTATGGGAAACTAAACAAACAGAATCATGTGGGTGTTCAAATATGCAATAAAATCCAAATATTTATATGTAGGGTTTGGTATCACTATTTAAATACCAAAACTTTGTTTAATATTTGTAACAGAAGGATAATTGTGATGTTCTGTAATTATGTTATTTGTTATAAAATATTATGGGCTATCTAATTAGCCAAACAAATGGTGAAACTCTTAATCTTCAATCAACATGTGGATACATCAAAAAATTTGGAATTCATGCTTCATAACTGCAATTTTGTAATCTACATCAATTTATTAAGTTGCATATAATCAACTTGATTGCAAAAGGACATCATAGTAACATCTAGCTTTAATGTTTGTTTGCTATTGTTAGATGATTGTATCACATATAATCTTTTGATATTATGGAACTAGAAATTGGTTAGAAATTGTAACTTTGAAAATTATTGCTATTAAAAGAAAACATATGTTTGTTGCTGGTGCTAATTACTTTAATAGCAGTTCTTGATTAGGGTTTATATATTACTTATATCCTCTCTATATTCTAATGCCATGTTCACGGTCTTATGTGAAATCGTTATGGTTCGTTTTGTTTCTATTGAATCAGAAATTCAGAATTTACCTTTATGTGTTGCGTTTCATCTGAATTTGGATGATACTCTTCTATTTTGCTTAAACCTAACAAACATTCCAATTTGGAATAGGTCCAATTGGAACAAATCTTTTGTCTGCACACTGCACAAAGACATGAAAATCTTTAGATACAGAGGAGACAGACAACTTTCGCCAACGGCCACTGGAGGCTGATCTCATATTCATCGTTGTCATCTTCACTTCAGTATTTAATGTCTCATGAGAAGCTTAGTAAAGCCTCTTGTAATTCACTCGAGGTCGGATAAAGCTGAATCTCTAAAGAAATATCATATTATTAAACTTCTTGATTCTATATTTGAAGGTGATTTAAAAGTGAAGACAAATACGATCAATTCCATACTGCAGCATGTTATGCAAGTTGTGAATATACACTGGTACGATACCATGCTATTTTCTCCTGATGATGTTGTGTTATGGCCGTTATTTAAGCTTACTAAAGTTGTATTATATATTTCTTAAATTAAGCTTTTTGATGGCAGGTCCATCGCATTCATTCTTTGATAAATTATCATGAAAGTATTACACCGAATGCTGAGACCTTCAGAATTACGTATGGAAGCATGGGGCCGATGGGAGGATTGAGAAGGATGGGTGGTGATATGGGTGGCTAGGTGGTGGCAAAACATAATTTCAAGTAAGCCATATATATTTCATATTTGAATAATTTATTAATATATGTTAGTTAACCTTTTACTGGATCCAGTAGAGTTAGTTAAGTTGATCATTGTCTTTTACCTTCTGGTAAATTCTGGCCAGTAATTCTTTTACTGGTACATAGGATGAGATCGGTACCATACCGGTACTGTTACCAATTTTCCCGATCCCGAAATTTGAAAATATTTGACATCGGTACCGAAAATACCGGTTCGGTACCGGTTTTCTAGAATGGTACCTATTTGGTACTTAATTTTATCAATATATTGGTGGTACACTGGCGTCCTTATTCTGTTGTGAAGCTTTCAATACGATTTGATATTTATGGTCTGGTAAGCGTTGAAAGTTGACTTTGAAGTCAAACTTCATGCTTTTGAATTTCGGTTTTGAAGCTTGTTTTAACAACAAAACCACCAAACAATATATTTTTGTATTATTTTCTCCAACCAGCCCCGAGGGTGTGATCAGATTATTTTTAGATTTATGAATCATCAAGCTTAGTTTTGATGTTAAAAAAAAAAGACAGCTTGACCTTTAAAGTCAAAGTTCAATTAATTTAGACTTTTATAGTCCAAACTTTTTTTTCCTTTTAAATTTTAACTTTGTTTTAATATCTGGATGACAGCATTAATTTAATTTTGTGCTTTTTAATCATTTACCTCACTCTAATGAACTGTGAATCAAAACAATATTGAGAACTAAGTAATCAACCTCAATTTTGATCTTTATAACGAATCAGTTTGACTTCAAAAGCCAATAACCTCACTTGCAGTTGCCTAGGATCAGATTGTGAATTTTCCATTTTTTTTATCATTAATTGTTTAAAAAACCAATTATGTTTAATGGTTTTTTAACTTTTAGTTTTCTTTGTTACAACAGATGGTGGAGTTAGCCCCGGAGATTCTTTGGCATTCTTGAGTCTTATGTGGACATTCTTGATTATCAAACTTATTGTAGTGGTCTAATTCTTGGGATGAAATTCTTGTACAAGAACTTGTAAAAACAATTTTTTGGCAGAGATTGTGGGCCATGGGTTGGGTTTTACTTAAAAAAACATTAAAATAAATGTATATTGTGGTGATGATGTGGTAATGTTTTTGGGTTCTTTATTGGTGATGCTCTTGTGGCCTCTTTAACAATACATAAAATGCTACCATTAAAATTTGATTATGTTGGAATGTCCTTCATCTCTACAAGGTAAAACATTTTAACTTCTATGGACAAACATTCAATTCCGTAATAATTTTATTATTCGTTAAAGGCCGAGTTTAAAGTATCTAGATATTCTTTATGTAGTATAACATTAAATATATCTTTTCTGAAAATCCAAACAAGAAATACCCAACTTTAAATCCATAAACCAGTTTTTTTACGATAAAAGTCAAATCTTTGACAACGTTTTCATCTTCATAACTTGTATTTTCTGGAGTCTGGAGATTAGCTTACCATATGATTAGATGCGAATTCTTTTATTCGACAAGTGTTAATTTAAGATTGAGATTTACTTCTGTTGAGCTCTCTTGGCAAGATTAAAGGGTAACAACTAGAGCAAGGTTAAAAAGAATGTACACACACATGATTATGCTGGTCTTCTATTGTAATTTGTAAAGTATTTAATATGAATATTACAAGTCCTCTATTCATGCATCCATTGGTAAGGTGGTGTTTGATAAATCATGTAATTGATCAAATACTCAAAAGATAAACCCCCCCCCCCCCCCCCCCCCCACAAACACCCCACCCCATATAGAAAGAAGCCAACGACATGTGTCATCCAAAGATGAATATGCTACAAAAATATTTTTTTCAACCCGTGTGTCACACGGGCTTATAAGCTAGTTATATATATAATAATGGGATCAAACGGGTAAAAAGTGGATTGAAATCTAGTTTTTAAAATCTACTTTATGTGACTAAAAGTAAATAAGGTAGAAACTGAAAAATGGAAAAAGATGTGCTATTAATTAGTTTATATTTCAAATAAACTTTGTATACAAAGTATTTTCAGTAGCAGAAGTAGGAATGAGCTTGACACAATACCTGTATCTGTGTCTGTACATGTGCCCGATTGTACCTGTACAAAAAAATCAATAGAAACATGTATCAATACTTGTACCAAATTTTTTGGTATGGTACGGGTATAGGTACGGTACCCATTTTTGTACCACTTTGCTTTATTATTTCCAAATCTTCAACGATCTTGAAATCGATAGAAGTACGAGTAATAAACAACCTGAATTAGTCCGGGTATCGGTACTTGGAACAATACCATCTTCGCCATATGTTACCACGGCTTGATTGATCTTCAAGCATAGAAATCAGTGGATCCCATACTGTTTTAAGTTTTTCCAGTTCTAGTTTATGAGCAACCATTGAAGATATTGCCATATATTTTTTTTTACTAAATAATGGGAAAAGAGCCTGTTCCATTGTCAAAGAAAACTGCCCAGACCCAATAACCTATC
The DNA here is from genome assembly GCF_021521415.1 of Bidens hawaiensis. Lineage (NCBI taxonomy): Eukaryota > Viridiplantae > Streptophyta > Magnoliopsida > Asterales > Asteraceae > Bidens > Bidens hawaiensis. Next base: position 3,451 of record NW_027505270.1, on the reverse strand, counting down.
AGGTGTGGAGCCCGTTTTACCGTTGAAATGGTGACATGGCAGGCGGTGCCGGCGGCGAACACCGCCCCAGGCATGGCGGGGCGGCCCGGCGGCAAAGTTATCATGGAAATTTCACCGCAAATATTGCCGCTCGAATGCTCCCTTTAATTATAAAGCCTTTTATTTTTAATAAATACCAAAACATATAGCTGAGGTTTTTTTGAGTTGAAAGCCAAAGAGAAAGAGGAAGATTAGGCCGGAAAAAAGAAATTGCAGAATATAGGTAGTTGGGAAGAGGAAAGTTGGAGAAGGTGAGCTGTGTACTATATTTTTTTTAATATATTAATATAATGTTTTATTCTTTATTACTTATATTACTTTTGATTTTAATTATATTAATAATATTACGTTTTTTATTTAATATTTCAAATGCAACTTTCTTTATTTTAGTTTATTATATGCAATATTTAACGTCAAATGTTTTGTTTTTTTATTCTAGTTAATAACCTTTAGAAGATTAAATTAAATTAATTTTAGTTATATAATATTATTATTTTATAAAAAATAGAAGAAAGTGGTGAATTGGTAACCATTTCCATAGTATTATGAAAGATGGTGAAGTAAAGTGGAGTATGACGTGACGCTGAGTTGTCACTAGAAAATAGAAAGTATAATGGTATCCATACCTTTTATAAGTGAAATGTACATTAATTCTCGCAAAAAAAATCACACTCTTAATTCAGGATTCCTAATCAATTCTTTAAAATTTTGCCACTAATGACTAATCAACTTACATAGATGTAAAATCAACAATTAGAATTATACAAAAAGAGCATTTCAGTTAAATGAGGACAAGAATCACATTGATATATCTTCGGAAGATAAAACAATACTAAAATTCCATCCGTGTGTTTCAAAAGAAGTTCCTTTTTAGAATATATAATGTCTTCTTTGTAATATGAAGTCACCACACTTGTTTAAAACAATGGGAGTTTTCACAGTAAGTTTCCAGATTTATATTCAAAAACAGTATATGTAGATGTGGCAAATAAAATTAAGTTACGTATTTCATATCATATCATGTGACACCAATTACCCAAACGACATCCTAACCGGTTAATAAACCTTTACAAGTTACCGGGATAACTTTAACCCGTTAACAATAAAACAAATATTACCCGTTTCCGGGTTAATTTTTACTCGTTGATGCCAAAATGTACGTCTAAACCCGTTACCGGGATCAACTTGACATGTTTGACCCGTTGATAACAAAACAAAAAATATATATTCATTTTGCCGGGATTAATTTTTACTCGTATATAAAAAATTTTCACCTTTTCTTGAAAAACACAGTTTCGACACAAAGCCCGCTAATAATAGGATTAATAAACAATAATTTTTCATGAAAAAGAATTATAAATGTCTAATTGAGAGTACATTAAATACAGTTACCTTTGTGAAATCATTCTCTGGATTCTTGTATGGTCAGCTGTCATTGAAAATTATTGGAAAACACGTTGCTTTAGGTTTTGAATATGCAAGATTACAATAACCAAACGTACAATTTACAACACGTTAAATTTAGTTTACCTCTATCACTCTCATTCCCATGAATCTGGTATATATGCTCTAGCTGTAATTGAACAATACAAAATAAAACAGGAATGATAGTATTAGATTGAAAGGAATTAAAATAAATAAAGTTGTTTACAAACATATTAGAGTACTTAACACAATTCCAACAACCGTTGGATGGTAAGAAAGCTTCATCCTGGTTAACCTTAATAACTGGGTTTAAAGATTCACGATGGTAACTGCTCTGTTGTTGGAGGGAACAGTTTGAACACAGTTTTAGAGTTTTTTTTTCTAAAAAAAGCGTGTGTGGAAAAACTATTTATTGGTCGTTCCAAATAAAAAAAAATATAAGATAAATTTTTTCTTAAAAAAATATAGTGTTCACCAAAAATATTTACCAATGTAGTGTTTTTACTATTTTTTTGTGTTTTCTCACTCTTCTTCTTATTAATATATATATTAAAAGGTGAATTTCATTCTCCTCACAAAGTTACTATTCATTTACTATTCAACTTTTTAATTTATTAGTTATAACCGTTAAATCACTAGCTATAATTCCATAAATAATAATGATGATATTTATTTCAACTAATTAAAATATTTAACAAACTATATTTTTAAACACTAAACTTGAAAAAGTATCGGTTTTACATGTTTTGTTTTTCGGTCCTCACAAAGTTACTATTCAACTTTTTAATTTATTAGTTATAACCACTAAATCACTAGCTATAATTCCATAAATAAAAATAATGATATTTATTTCAACTAATTAAAATATTTAACAAACTATATTTTTAAACACTAAACTTGAAAAAGTATCGGTTTTACATGTTTTGTTTTTCGGTTAAACGATATTCTTAAACTTATTAATATATATATATATATATATATTAAAAGGCGGATTTCATTCTCCTTACAAAGTCACTATTCAATTTACTATTCAACCTTTTAGTTTATTAGCTATAACCACTAAATCACTAGCTATAATTCCATAAATAAAAATAATGATATTTATTTCAACTAATAAAAATATTTAACAAACTATATTTTTAAACATTAAACTTGAGAAAGTATCGGTTTTTACATGTTTTGTTTGTCAGTTAAAACGATTTTCTTAAACTTATTAATATATATATATTAAAAGCTGGATTCCATTCTCCTCACAAAGTCACTATTCATTTTACTATTCAACTTTTTAATTTATTAATTATAACCATTAAATCATTAGCTATAGTTTCATAAATAAAAATAATGATATTTATTATAACTAATAAAAATTTTTAACAAACTATATTTTTAAACACTAAATTTTAGAAAGTATCAGTTTTACATGTTTTGTTTGTCGGTTTAAACGATTTTCTTAAACTTTTCTTTCATATTTTTTATAGTTCGTCTTTACAATGATTGAAACTTTTTCATGATTTAAAAATATATAATTGTCGCATGTTATATATGTGTTACAACATTTGATACATCGCTTTTATAAATATTTTTTTTGCTTACTAGTTTATGCTTATGAATTTGTGTTGGTACCGCTTATACTAATTGACTTTGTGTTGGTTCACAGCTGTAACGTGCTGGGTTTTTTTTTGTTCTACATATAATAATTTGATGTATTTTGGCATTGAAATGTTTAGTTTCGATGTCGTAACTTGATACAGACTAACTTTATGTCGATTTGCAACGAGCTTATGGTTTAGCGTTATTACTTATGTTTTCTTGTTCGATTTAACGGTCCCGTCGTGTCACACCCCAACCTACGGCGGAACATGTTGGGGCGCGACATTGATTGTATCATAGCTCAGAAGACACGAAGTAAAATACACGTGCCAATATCGAAATTATTCATTCATATATCAAATTCAAAAGCACAAACATTGTTTCAAATGGAATACCG